>NC_033642.1:7257786-7327537 GCF_001540865.1 Ananas comosus | reverse complement strand
ATAGCACCAAATCCTTGGTACTATCGATAGTACCCCAGCCGGACTCTATACACACACACACACACACACACACACACACACACACAAAGTCCAGCTACTATCCTATTAATAGGATTGAGACCATTGTCCTATCAAGTCGTTTTGAATGATCGACACTCCAAATTGATAATCGGCACCGTTGAAATTGATCTACACTATAAGAAATATTTAAAAACCGAATTTTGTAATTTTTAAAAATCATTATCAAGCCTATCGTCGAAGAATCGAAAAATAAACGGTCATAAATGAATAATCTTCTTAAAATAGATGTTAGACTTTCTCAAATCATGATCAGAGTTATCAAATATTATCTAAATAGTATAAAAAATTTTCTATCAAAAATTCAAGCAGTTTGGATTGCTCTATACCGTCAAACAAGTAAACGGCTTATATAGGCCGTCAAAAATTGTCGATTTTACGATCCTTTGATCACCATGTAAATAATTTTTAAAATTTCTGAAATTTAGTTTCTAGATACTTCAAATACTCTAGATCAACTTTAATGGTTCTAATCATCGATTCGGCATCTTTATTATCAAGAACAACTTGATAGGACAATGGTCTCCATCAAATTAATAGGATAGTAGCTAGATTCTATATATATATATATATATAGAATTAGACTGGAATACTATTAATAGTAAAATTCTTTTCTTGCTATCAAGTTTTTAGCCCTTGGATGAAAAATTATAGGATTAGGATGATATTAGTCAGTTAGAGTTGAGTGGTCCCCCTAGGGTTGAGTGGTCCCCACTGGGTTATAATATTTAATCCAATGGTTAGAAATGATGAAAAGAGTTGATCCAAAGGCTAAAAAACTGGTAGCAACAATAGGATTTTACTACTAATAGTAGCCCAGTCCAACTCTATATATATATATATATATATATAGTAGGGCTACTGTGCTATTAGGAGTACAGCAGCTCTTGTGCTCCTAACATTTTAACCACCCATCAAGTTTGATGGGTGGTTAGAATGAGAGAGGAATGAGATATTAAAGAGAAATCAAGGAGATGAGAAATTGAAACACCCAATTTCTCTTCAATATCTCCTCCCTCTCTCATTCTAACCACCCATCAAATTTGATGGGTGGTTAGAAAATTAGAAGCACAAGGGCTGCTGTGCTCCTAATAGTACAGTAGCCCTACTCTATATATATATATATATATATATATATATATATATATATATATTACACTCTTTTTTGCAAGAATTATGAGTTTTTTCTAGTAAAATTTCAACCAAAGGTTTTCACATCAAAGGGAATGGTTATCTTAATTATTATCTAATGAAGCCCCTAGAAAAATTTGTTCTTGTGTCCCACCATTTTGTAGTACTAGAAATTTCAAGATGTTGGAACCATCCTTTTCTTTTATTAAACATTATTTTTGGTAAATAACAAAAATGTCACCTCTCAATTATTTTTGCTTAATTTAACAGGTACAATGATAAGAGAATATTCTTTTTTTTTTTCCCTTGGTTTGGAAAGTGACATTTCGCGCTTTTCCAATGATTCCCCCTTTCATTGTACAGCTGTGCGCATACGAAAATTACATATTTACCCTTTCATATATACAAAAAATAAAAATAAAAAATCACGAGCCAAGTATGCTTATGGCACTCTCATCATCAATAACGTGGGCCACTTTTCCGTGTCATCACCAAAACCGCTTTATCCTGAAGCTTTTGATGTACACACTTTTGTCGCCACTGTAAATATATAAGAAAAGTATTCAGTGGTACAGATATTTTATCAACAATTTTTGATTTGTTGTTATATTTCAGTTTTAATTTTATTTTAGGGCAAATTTTAAATATCATTTTTAGAGTTTCGTATTTTTTTCACTTTAAAGGCATGTTTGGTTCGAAGTTGGAATCGAAATCAAAATAAGCTGGAATCGGAATCGGAATAGATCATTCCCATTGTCGGTGTTTGGTTCAGGTAAATATAAAAAACGTAATCATATTAATATATTAACTTTATCTTTATAATATATTAATTTAAATTTAAATTAAAAATTAAATATTAAAATTTTACATCAAAATTTTGAAATGATGTCAAAATTTTAAATCTATTTTTTTACAAAAATTAAACTTTGAAGTTGAGTGGATAATTCGAAATATAAAACTAAATTTCAATTTATTCAAATTCAAACTTAAAATTACAATTTAAATTTTAATTTGAATCCATAAATTTAATTTAAGTTTTAAATAAAATTTGAATAAAACTTTATATAAATTTAAATTTAAAATTCATAAGTTAGATTCGAAATACTTGATTAAATTTTAATTTTTAATTCAAGTTCAAATTAAAATTTAAAATTTAAAATTAAATTTCTAAATTTAAACTCATATTTTAATTAAAAAAGTTGAAAAAATAAATTTATCACACCAAATAATATACATTCTGTCGCGATTTCAACTCCCAAATCCGGCCTCCTAGACCGGATTGGAAAAAGGGTTAATTAGGAGATTCCCAATTCACTCGGAAATCGGAATCGGAATCGGAATAGGATTCCCGCGTACAAATACCACAAACGGATTCACCCATTTTGATTCCGATTCCGGAGATGTGAAAAGAAGCCAACCAAACTAAGTGGCGTGTCTTGGTTTCGAGTCGGAATCGGAATCAAAATAACTCATTAAAAAACCTTTTTAATTCTATTTTGGTTTCATTTACCTGAATCGGCAATCGGAATAATTATTCCATTGTCGTGTGTTTGGTTCAGTGTAATATAAAAAACGATAATCATGATTAATATATTAACTTTATCTCTTTTAAACCCAACTTTTTATTAATTTTAATTCAAATTAAAAATATACATCAAATTTTGCCAATAATCTCAAAATTTTATAATCTATATTTTTTTTACAAAATTTAACTTGAAGTTCGAGTGCGATACTTCGAATATAAAAACTAAATTTGAGTTTATTTCAATTCAATTTAAAATTTATATTTAATTTTATTTGAATCCATAAATTTAATTTACTTTTAAATAAAATTTGAATAAAATTTTATATAAATTAAAATTTAATTTAAATTCAAATTCATAAGTTAGATTCAAAATACTTGATTAAATTTTAATTTTTAATTCAAGTTCAAATTAAAATTTAAAATTTAAAATTTAATTTCTATATTTAAACTCATATTTTAATTAAAAAAGTTGAAAAAATAAATTTAATTCGAATAAATATTTATTTCGCCCGGATTCAACTTCCAATTCGGCCTCCTAGGCCGGATTGGAAAAAAAGGTGATTAGGAAATTCCCATTCCACTCGGGAATCGAAATCGAAATGGGACTCCCGCGTACCAAATACCCACAAACGGATTCGCCCATTCCAATTCCAATTTCAGAGTGAAAAAAAAGTGAACCAAACACTCCCTAAATGTATCAATTTAGTACTTTATAATTTTCTTTTTTTTTCTTTTCGTCAGCTCCTTCGTTGACATTTTGTTAAATTATATACAAAAAAACTTTTGATACTTCACCTAGATTTATCAAATATTTACTTTAGTACCTTTTAGATTTAACTTTGTCACTGACTTAACAAAAAAAAATTAGCGGAAGAGATAATAAAAAGAGAAAAATAAAATCACATGGTACTAAATCGATACATTTTAAACCACAGAATACCAAAATAAGAAAGTGCGAAACTTCGAAGGTGGTATTTGAAGTTTTTTTTTTTATTTTAAAATTCAGCTGCTCTAATGAGATATCGTTGGAGAGCTCTCCGCTGAAGTTTTGTTCATGCAAGTGGGAAATATTGTATATACATTCAAAAAGTAGGTATAAATATTAACATCATTCGATCAATCTAAAAGTTTTAAATAATATTAATCCTTGTATAAAAGGGTGTTAAAATTTTCTTATTTTTTGGATGTACAGATAGTAAATTTTGCATTAACATGCCAAGGTTTTTTAATTTTTTGTTTTAATGTCAAATATTTTAGGTGTGATTAATTAGAGCTTTGAAATAAGAAATCAAAAAAAAATTTTTTTTTTTGCCATGGCTCGCTTAATAAAACGGAGGGTGTTTAAGCCTTGTTCTAATAATACTGCTACATATTTTTCAGAATATAGTTTTTATATTGTTAATGTGATGGTACTCATAATACAAAGGGTTTTAATTGATTAATATACATGATTAAGAAGTATTATATGAGCTTACAAACACTGCAAGAATTTACAATGATAATATTTTGAGAGACCCAAATTTTTTTGGTAATTATAACATCACACAGCCAATCAGATCAAATAGCAAACAATTTACAAATAATTTATTAATTAATGGTTTAAATTGCCCACTAATTTGTGTAGCTAAAGATCCAAAGTGAAATAAGGAAGAAGGGGCTATCACTAGTTAGATCCAGCTAATTGCTACCCCGAAAAGCCGATCGAGAGGTCTGAGATTCGAACTGCCGTCTTTTAAAATGTCATGATCTAAAACCCATCTTTTGGGGGAAATAAAATTTGAGACTAGTTTGGATAGGATTTTTGGAGTGGTGAGATGGGACTTGTTTAAGAAATGTCAATAAAGGAAAGGGAAAGAAAAGAAAGCCTCAAAAGTGTTTTTTTTATTTTCTTGATATAAAAAGATTTAATTACAATAGTTCTTCCTACACTTTATGTTGTATTTCAATTATCTTTCTGTATTAGAAATTATTCAATTGCACCCTACACCTTTTCTCACTCTTTAAAATAGCTCTAAAAATTTGGGATAATCAGCGAATTAGATTGTAAAATTTCACTTTCAAATCCCAACATTTATCTAGTTTTTAATCAAATAGATAAAAGTTTAGATAAGAGAGATGTCCTATATATTTTAAAGAGTGAGAAAAGGTGGATAGTATCTTCATGTATAAATTTATTCAATTTGTATATTTCTATTGTATTAAAATTTGGGATAATCAGCGAATTAGATTGTAAAATTTCACTTTCAAATCCCAACATTTATCTAGTTTTTAATCAAATAGATAAAAGTTTAGATAAGAGAGATGTCCTATATATTTTACTAATACTATCAACATAGATAGTATCTTCATGTATAAATTTATTCAATTTGTATATTTCTATTGTATTAATTAATTATACCTAACTCCATCTGCCAATTTATTTCTACAAAGATTTACAACCCAATTTAATAATCATCTCAAATACTTTGACCTACTTAAAATAATACAAAAGTATAAGACGATAATAACTAATATAATTTTTAATGCAAGAGAGTAAGAACTCGTTTGGTATCGAGGATTAGCTAAAGTTATGAAAAAAAATGACAACAAAAAATATACTATAATTAAGATTTGTCTAATGATTTGGGACCATTAGAACATCACAGATCAGAATTATCAGATGATGGAGCTTTTACATGTGGCTCCTATTGGCCTAGCACTTTAAATAATGATCTGGCCTACTAGCATTAATAACTCATTGGATCCTGAAATTACTGGCCTAAAATAATTAAGACTCTATAGTCTCTTATATTTCAAATCACAATACCTTTCTATCCAGCATAGAACTATTGGTGCATTATAATATATTCAACATAATGAACTAGGCTACTATGCTTTCAAAAGCACGAACACCTCTGTATTTTCAACTTGTTTTTTATGATAAAACATTCGATTCGGCAATCGGCTCCGTTAGACATAATCTACAGTACTGCTGGAACTATCTAGAAACAAAAATTTTATAATTTTTTTTGGCTTTGTTTGTCTAGTAAACAAGTAGCCTCAAAATGAACGACTGAAAATAAAAATTTCATAAAAATGATAAAAGACTTAAATTTCAAATTGAAAATATTGATGTTGCTTTTAATAATAAGTAGAATTTTTTATTAAAATTTTGCCCATTTTGAATTGTTCTATATTATTAAACTTACAAACATACCACGTCGCTCACTAAAATAATCAATTTTGAGACCTTTAATGACTTGGCAATAATGTCGAAAAATTATAAACTTTAGTTTCAAAATAATTCTAATAGCAAAGATTATACTTATAGAAGTCCATCGTCAAATCAAATATGCTATCGGTTGTAAAAGCCTGTTTTTTTATTTTTCCTCTTTGACTTTAAAAATCTAAACTTTTTTCTTCTTAAAATTTTAGAAATATTTTCAGAAAAATACAACATTAATAGACAGAGAAAAATGATCAAATCATCCTTACTTTTTTTATAAATTTATTTTAATATATTTCTGTTATTTTGGTGGATATTTTCGATATAAATTATAAAAACGAACGAAATAGTGCTGAAATTTTAAAAAGGGGCGGCTAAACACAAAAAATTGAAATATTAAAAAAAAATAAAATTTTAAATATTAAAAAATTAAAAAATAAATATTTACATATNAAAACGAACGAAATATTGCTGAAATTTTAAAAAGGGGCAGCTAAACACAAAAAATTGAAATATTAAAAAAAAAAATTTTAAATTTTAAAAAATTAAAAAATAAATATTTACATATATTATATATATTTATAATCTAGTCAATTATATAATATTATGTGTATCAAGGCATATGGAGCATAAATTATGAGACAGAAACTGAAAGTGTAAGAGGTGGATCATCTGGAGCGAGACGACAAACTACTTTTTATTGTAAAAAATATCCATCACTACTTTTTCTTCTAATAATATCCAGTCGTTGCGTCCGTTCAATTTCAGCGGGCGCCACGTGGACGACTTTAAGCGAACACGAACGCACGCTTTGACAACGCACCTTATCATATTCGCTCTCTTTCTTTCTCCCCACGTCACCATTTCGCACTCTTCTCGTCCTTTTGGTTCCCTTTTATAAAAAGTAGGAAAAACTTCAAAAACCCCCCCTTAGTTTTGTACTTTTTTATTTTAGTATTTTGTGATTTAAAGTGGATCAAGTTAGTATCCGGTAGTTTTGCACTATTTCACTTTAGTACCCTATAGTTTAAAATGTATCAAGTTAGTACTCTGTGGTTTTATTTTTGTATCAAGTTAGTACTCTGTGGTTTTATTTTTATATCAAGTTAGTACTTTGTGGTTTTATTTTTCTCTTAATGAAATATTAAACCACATGGTACTAAAGTGAGAAAGTACGAAACCACAGAGTACCAACTTGATACACTTTAAACCACAGGGTACTAAAGTGAGAAAGAGTGAAACCACAAGGGGGTTATTTGAAGTTTTTCCTAAAAAGTAAGGTCGATTGCATACAAGTTCCTAAAAATATAGTAAATTACAAATATATTTTTATAAAATTTAATTTTTATAAGTTATTTTTATAAAAGTTCTAATATTTTCAGATATGTCTTTACTGTTAGAATCCGTTAGAAAAGTTTAGTTAACCATAGGTTAAATACTTTATCCGGATTAATTTTTGATATTTTCACCCCTCTTATATTACACTGTTATAATTTTTTGAGGGATATATTTGTGATGGCAAAATTGAAAATATAAACAGTTTCTAACGGTAATAGACCAAAGGGACATATCTGAAAGTATTAGAACTTTTGCAAGAATAACTTATGAAAGCTGAATTTTACAGGAATAGATATTTGTAATTCACTATGTTTGTCGGGACTTGTATGCAATTAGCACTAAAAAATAAAAGTTGAAACTTCAAATACCACCCATGTGGTTTTACATTTTCTCATTTTAGTATCATGTGGTTTGAAGTGTATTAATTTCGTACCCTGTAGTTTTATTTTTATATTTTTATTACCGATTTCGCTAATATTTTTCATTAAATCAGTGGCACTATTAAAACTAAAGAGTACTAAAGTAAATATTCGATAAACCTATATGGAATATCATAAATTTTTTGTATATAATTTAATGAAATATTAACGAAAAAGTTAACGACAAAATAAAAATGAAACCACATAATACTAATTTAATACACTTTAAATAACAGGGTATTAAAGTGAGTAAGTACGAAACCACAAGGGTAGTAATTGAAGTTTACCCAAAAAAAAAATAAAAAACTTTTATTGAACCAATGGGCTGGGGCGGGCCCATTAGATATGTCAATGGGTACGAATGCCTGGAATTTTATTCGAATCCAAATTCAAACGGGAGCGGATTATTCGATAATAAATAGATATGATTTCGGATAAGAATATCAGAAACAAAAATCCGACGGATATGGATTCGGATATAAATTTTGACTGTACTCGATCCGAATTTATTTTACATTATATATAATATGTATATAAAAATTTAATATTATATTTTAAAGATTTAGATTTAATGTAATAATATATTTTGAAATATTGAAAAGAGAAATAATTATTTTGGGTTCGGATTTTTGGGTTCGGATGTCGGATTTTTGGTCTGGTTCGGCTTTGGATATGGATTATTAAAATCTGTCAAGCTCGGATTCGAGTTTCGACGAGTCAGGCCGGATTTTTGAAAATCCGGCCTGAATCTGACACGTTCACAATATTAGGTCCCCTAAAATGTTGGGAAAATGATATTCACAATCTTAGGCCTCCTAAAATGTTGGGAAAATGATATTCCAACGAGTGTAGAGTTATCATACATTTAGAAGTATGAAAGAATTAGTATTTTTGACTTTTTTTGGATAAAAAATTAGAGAGTTGGGATGATAGTGAAAAAAATCCGCTTAGTCTACGTTTGAAAATAAAATAATACTCATCAGGGATAATTTTTTTATTCCTAAAATATCTTCATATTTTAGGATAGAGCGGAATGAAACTATTTTTTTTTTTTTTCTTTAGTAGAGTTCTAGCATATTCTCTATAATAAATAAAATGATATTTGGTAATTTTTTTGAAATAAGAGAAGAATAATGAAAAAAGTAGATTTTGATATTCCAAAATGCCAAGTTTGCCTTTATGTATGGCTCAAATTTTTTAATTTTAAATTTAATTATAATTTTAAATGTAAAGTTATAATATAAATTCAAATTTTATTAATTTTTAAATTTTAATTTTAATTTAAATATATGTTTGATATTTGAATTTATATATAGTCTTACATTTTGACTTTTAAAACTAAATTTAAATTACAAATTCAAATTTAAATTTAAATTATAAATTTTAATTGAAATTTTAAATTTGATTACGAATTTAGATAGTACATTAATTTTTTTTTTAACCAAATAATAATAATAAGTTGATTCCAATTTCAAACCCTATTGTGAACCAAACGAATCAATAATTTTTTAAAATCATATAAATATATATGTAAGAATATGATTTTTTTTACTAATTAATTATCTTATCATTATGAATAAGCAATAATAATTTTTTTATACGTACAATAGGAAAGAGGGCCAATGGGGTGGAGGATTTTGAGTAAAGCAGCGGAAATTACGAGGCGTCATGGCAAAACACTATCTGGGCTTTTATTTTTTTGAGAGATAGGTAACACGCTACCCGCTTCGTTTATTTCATTTAGAAATAAACTTAGTTAGAAATGTTAATCAGCTAGGATTTGAACTTGAGTCTCGGGTGCCAACCACCAAGCCCTTTGCCACTTGCTCTAGGAACGGTCGGTTAACTGGATTTTTATTACCCTGCCCTTAATTGATATATGTAGGAATAAATTTTATTCCCAGAGAAGAGTTGAATTATTTTAACAGGTTATTTTAGAAAAAGTTGGAATAACCCGCTTTGATTGGGATTAAAAAGTTTTGCCAAATTTTGTTACGTTTGACAGAATAAAGAAAATAAAATAAATTATTCTCCATTAATTCTAATACCAAATAAAACCTTAGGGTTTAGTAGTCCCCATAAAGTTTAGTGATCCCCTATTAGGGAGAATAACATTAATCCAAGAGCTAGAAATGATCAAAGTGATTGATCCAAGAGTTAAAAAATTAGAAGCACCAACTTCTTTATATACTTTCAAAAGCACCATAGTGGGACTCTTCCAACAAAGGTTAAACATGCGAACCAATCTTTCAGAGTTTTAATTTTGCTATTTAATTTTTTAATTTATTTTGAGTCAGTCAATAATATTTTGAGTTTAAACTTTAAATATGTTGTTTATTTTTATATATTTTATTAGTATACTTCCTGCGATTCTTGCAACTATAAACTTATTAAAGTATGTAATTTTGTTTAAATTGTAAGATCAAAGTACCGTTAAATGATTCAAAATTAAATAAATTGAAAGAATAAATAATAAAATCAAAATTTCAAATGATTGGATAGTCAATTCAAAGTGTCTCAATGCAATGACAGTATAGTTTAACAAGTGTGTGTTTTTTTAACGGAAAAAACCCGTAGATAGTTCAATGTTAGATAAGCTTAATTACGGTAATAAGATTGTTTGTTTTATCGAAAGTGAAAAGGAATAAAGTACTTTTCGGTTCTACATGTCCGCTTTCCTTGTCTAATTTATCATAATTTTATATTTGGTTGAAACTCAAAATCTTCAAAATAGCGTAATTAACTTTGGCCCACTACTTAGCCGAAGTCAACTTCCACATTGCATACAAAACTAGGCTAGAATATTATTAATAGCATAAATTTATTGATGCTATTAAGTTTTCGGCCATTAGATGAAGCGATGTACGGTTAGGATGATAATGGTCCTTAGAATTGAGTAGGTGGTTGGATAAATAGTATGAAGCGATGTACAGTTATGATCTAACGGGTGGAAATAATCAAAGAGATTAATCTAACGGTAAAAAATTTGATAGCACCAAGTGCTTGGTGTTATTGATAGCATTGTAGCCGGACTCCTGCAGACAAGTACAATAAAAAAAATTTAGCAAAATATAATATCACTAAATACTTACTATTTTGTTCCTCACTAGATTCTTTTTCATCTTACATAGCACAATAAAATTGATTTGAAAATTGAGATATATCTTACGTGGCGCAATTTTTTTTTTTTTTCCTAACAATAAAAAATTCATGGCACCTAGGGCATCACTTTGCATCAATACATCACCTAGAAAGATCACAAACTATGGGTTGCCATAAATGAAGAAATAAAATATACCGCTGTGTATCACTGACATTTCGGTAAGTACCGTATATTCGTGTTGGACATGTGTGTATCCAATAGATTTACATTTGATGCCAATCCATAACGCATCTCATTTAAAAATATATATTTTTAATTTTACTTTATTTTCTGCATATATAATATAAGATGATAAATATTTTAACATTTTAATGAATATACATATAATATGTTTGATAATGTGAATAAATTATGAATGATGAAGAGTTTTTTAAAAAAATATATATGAATTATTAATAAAAATTTTATTAACTTTTATTTATATGAGAAATATAATAATATTCTAACAAAAATTAATACTTTATATTATATATAATAAATATATATTATTATATTAATAATATTATATTTTATTAGCGGTGTTCATACCAATCAGAAAACTAATGATTAAAAAAGCCTAATTATTTTTTAATTTCTGATCCGTGACAATAAAAAACCTAATTCATTTTTATTTCTTCATGAAATGACCATTTATAAATGGCTCAACTTATTAAAGTCAAATGAAATTCAAAAATGAAATTCATTTTTGTGCATATATATAATATAAGAATGATATATATTTTTTGATTTTTTTATAAATACATTTAAATATTTTCTGGACGGTATAAATAAACTATATATGGTGAAAAAAAATTTTTCCTAAAACAAATGGATCATCAACAATAATTTTATCAAGTTTAATTCGTAAGAAAAATATAATAATATTGTAGCAAAATTAATATTTTATATATAATAATAAATATATATTTTTTTTTATTAGGATATTCATATTGTGTCCTTATTCTTTTTTTTTTTGAAAGTTGTTGTGTTATCGTGTCTGAATAGTATCATGTCCTATTTTTCGTATCCGTGTTCGTAATGTCTAGTTGAATTTTGAATAAAAAATTTATTTGTTTTCTTCAAGTATCAATGAAGCCAAAAACGCACTCATAGGGAAACAAGGGCTTCTAACTTGGCATTTAATTGGTAATAAACTCATAGGGAAACAAGGGCTTCTAACTTGGCATTTGGTGATAACTTACCAACAACCAAGCATGCACACACTGCATGAGCTATTTGTAGCAAAGCTTGATCTACAAACTCTGGGATGTCAACAGATCGGATTCGAAATTAGGTTTCAAAAATTCGAACTCGAACCTGACTATCAAATCTGAATTCGACTCCCACGAATTTAAAATTTATATCCAAATCTAAATCCAACAAAAAATCCGAAACACAAAGCCGAAGCTGAAAACCGGAACGAAATAATCATTTCTGTTTTCCATATTTCTAAACACCTTATATTAAATCTAAATTTTTAAAATACAAATTTAAATATAATATCAAATCTTAATATATATATATATTATATAATGTAAAATTAATTTGGATTTGGGTCGGGTATAGGCATGATCCATACCCTAGTCCGGATCCATCTGATTTTTATTTTTTATACCTATATCCAAAACTATAACCATTTAGTATCGGATAAATTTATCCCATTCAGATTGTGATTCGGATAATATTTCAGGTATTCGTACCCATTGACATCCCTAGTTATAGCTCAATCATGTTGGCTACTCACCTTTGGGACATAGATCCTCATTTTTCCCGCAAAAGTTACACAAGAAAAAAAAAAAGATAAAAATATATAGAATTTATTTGAGCTATGGACCATTCTCAATTTGACTATTCAACATTTCAAAATTTTGATTTTACTATTCAATTTTTTAATTTAACTTAAAAATTTGAATATGTTGTTTATCTTTATATAGGTTTAGTTAATATATTCCAACACACCTACATAATAATAGAGAAACTGAAAACCTGTAGCAATAAAGAGAAAACCTTCCAAAATTTTCTCTTCTAATCCCCTTTCTAAAACTTTAGATCACATGCGCATTGTATAATATGATATGGCAATGTAAAAAATTTCTCACCCTAATGCATGTAGCCACAAATAAATAAATAAATAAATAAATCTCAATTCACTTGTAGTTTCCAGCAATTGAATCTCCCTACTTTTGAAATCAATGAAGATATTAACTAATTTTAAAATCAATGAAGAGATTGTTGGAACAAATGTCGCACAGAAATCTAATTGTGATTTAAATCTAACTAAATTTTATTATGAAAATAAATAAATCAACTTACAGATGATCACTAAATCTAAATAAATATTTAATTGATCCGGAAGCATGCGAGGCACTGCCCTAAGGCGTATTTCCGTCTTTATGTGTGGGATTAATCGGGAACAACACCCCAAGGTACGACCGGAATTCCTCTTCCTGCGAGCACGATCGTGAAGGAGGTTGATGAAGCTTCTTTCAACCCCCGACGATAAAATGATCAAATAAAATGAATAAAAATTAAATTAAATCAACTCTCAAAATAATTAATTAGTAGCTCTCTCTCTGAGCTCTTTTGTCCTTTTTAATTCCCTTGTGTAAAGGTGAAGGACAACATCTATATGTATAAGGCGAGTACGAGATGGACTCCAACGTTCGGCTCCGGAAAGTACGCCTTCGAGCGCTTTCACGCCTGACGACGCGCACTATGGCACGTAACGTCCGCGCCACTCTCGGATTCCAAACGGCTCTAAACAATAAATATATAAATATAAATAAATAAAATATATATTAGAAAATTTTGAGTTTTTCCAACAGAGATTACTTTTTTACAAAAATATAGGCATCATATTTTGTCTAAAGAATACTGCAGAGATCTCTTATTTTCTTTTTTCTAAAGAAAAACACTTGAAACTGCATAAGGAACAAAGCATCACAAGTTCAAAATTCATATATTTCTCTGTGAATATTTATTGAGAATAAAAATAGTCACATATCAGATAAAATATGGAACCTTGACCTGTACATAATGTGAAGGATATAGTTAGGTGGTATTTTCACCTAACAGCTTAAACTTTTGAGTTGAGCCTGCACACTTTTATATGGTATCAGAGGTTGTTTCTCACCCCCTAATGTTTAGTCGTTTCAGTAGTCGTGTGTCTAACATTCGTGCCTAAAATGCAAATTGAGTTTATGCTGCGTGAAGTTTAGTTCTTTGCCTTCGTATGATTGTATTGGATCTGTGTCATGTGCCAGTGGTGCTAAACACCTATCAAGAGAGGTATTAAGAATGATGGTAGCCCCTATATCAGATGCAGAATACAAAATTTACTAGTTTAAAATTTTGGGTTGGGTTGAACCTTTTAACAAATAAGGCTAAGACTATAGCACCTCTCAAAAAGGGCATTAAAAACTACGTCTTATATCGAATACAAAATGGAACCTTGACTTGTAAATAATGCGGAGGATAACTTCATCTAACAGTTTAAACTTTTGATCACGATTGTCAACGAGAGCATAGACCAGTTGTGATAGATCATCCCGGCCCTCCGTCCACCTCGCTCGCTCGCTCGCTCTCTCTTTTCTTCTATCCCAGACATTCTCTTGTTTTAAACACGGCACATTTTTATTGTTGAGAAGACCCTATCGAGCTGGATTGGGGTCCATAATGCTTGGTTCAGTTTGGACTCCGAAAAGCCCGAGAACTTGTTTGGCCCGCTAGAGCCCAAGGCCCAGTGCGCCTTCAATGCTGCTTTAGGGCACGTTTGTTTCACCGAGAAACGTGAGGTCATTCTCTGCCGTAAATACTTACTTTGATTATTTGTCGTAATAAATTTGGTCGCAATCCTACTTTTAAAATAGGGTATTTGCATACACGTCCCTGCAAAGATAGTGAATTGCAGAAATATTCCTGCAAAACGAAAATTTCATAAGTTGTCCCTGCAAAAGTCCTAAGTTATGCAGATATGTCCCTCTGGTTGAAATCTGTTAGGAAACTGTTAATTTTTTAACAATTTTTTTGTGAAACGACTTTTTTGCCCTCACAAATATATCCCTCCAAAATATTTCTCTTCCCCTTCCCGTTCTCTCCCTCTTCGGGCCACCGGAGTGGACGGCGGCGGCGGCGACGCGGGGTTGGGTTCGCTGGCGATGAAGAAGAGGGCAGAGAAAGAAGGAGAGGAAGAAGGAGAGGAAGAGGGAGAAGAAGAGGGAAGAGGAAGAGGAAGAGGGAGAGGGTTTGCCTTCACCGCCGCCGCCGCCGCCGCATCTCCTCCCTCCCCGGCGACGAAGAAGAGGGAAGAGGAAGAGGGAGAGGAAGAAGAAAGGCAAAAAGGAAGAGGGAAGAGGGAGAGGGTTCGCCACCGCCATCGCCGCCGCATCTTCTCCCTCGCTGGCGACGAAGAAAAGGGAAGAAGAAGAAGGAGATGAAGAAGAAGGGGGAAGAGGAAGAAGGAGAGGAAGAAGAAGGGGGAAGAGGAAGAAGGAGAGGAAGAGAGAAGAGGAAGAGGAAGAGGGAGAGGGTTCGCCGCCGCTGCCGCCACCGGCGACCAAAAAGATGGAAGAAGAAGAGGAGGAAGAGGAAGAACGGTAAAACCGTCAATTTACGTTATTAATTAATCATGGTTAAGTTTTTAACTGTGGTTAACGAAATTTTTTTAACAGACCTTAATGGTAGGAACATATCTGCATAACTTAAGACTTTTGTAGGGACAACTTATGGAACTTCCGTTTTGCAGAAATATTTCTGCAATTCACTATATTTGCAGGGATGTGTATGCAAATAACCCTTTAAAATACTATTGAGTATTGGCTACACCCCTGAGTGGTTGCAAAATGAGTTACAAAATAAAAATAAATACAAAAATAATAATAAATGGCCTTGTCTGGGTACTGTGTTTGCTTTTTTCTTTTTAAATAAAATTTTGTATATCAAAAAAAGTATAGCAGTGGATAGTAAGTTGTAAAAAATCCTTTCATCAAAAGTATTTATTTCGCAACAAAAAAATTAAAAAACTTGAAAGTAATTTTTTATTGCTTTCATTTTTTTCAAAAAAAATAAGTTGTGATTCATCATTTGACCGGATGCATTGTAAACTAATCAATTATAACAACAACAACAAAAAGAAATTTTCTTCAACGCATCAAATTAATTAGAATTAGTATCTTAAAAAATTAGAAAAAATGACAATGGTACCAAACAAGGCCTAACTGTTCTAATTTTGTTCCACCCTTTTATGTGTTAGTATAAAAATTTTAGAAAAATAAATAAAAAGATTAAAATAACTGTAATTTTAAAGCTATTGAACTTTTTTTAAAACAACTATACTTTCAAAGCCTTTGACTTCTTATCAAGTATACAGGGCACGCTACGATACAAAACAATACGAGGACGGCATGCACACAATTTCTAAGTGTCACCGACTGTCCCTAGAGCAAATAGCAAAGGGTTTGATGATTGGTACCCGAGACCCAAGTTCGAATCCTAGTTGATTCACATTTTCAGCTAAGTTTATTTCTAAATGAAATAAATGAAACGGGTAGCGTGCTATCTATCTCTAAAAAAAAAAAAAAAATGTCATGTGCAGGTACGCCATTGGCTAGGTATGAAACGGGCGATACGGGCCATGTCACTGGCATGGCAATCCTTATACAAAATATATAGAAAAAAGAAAAGGAAAATTATTATAAGAGCAAAACCTCTCTCTTGTGAAAAGGTCCACACCCTCTTATGACAGTTTCAATTCGATACCAATCTCTGCGCGCTACCATCCATCCATCTCCCGCTCTAAATTTAGGCTCATCTTTCTCATCACCACATGATGATGGTTCTTCTTCATTTTTCCAACCGTTCTGCATGCATTATAAATGTCGAGCCTCTCCTGCTTTCATCTCCACCTCGCAATCCCTCAAGCTTAATAATAAAACTCCGCACCGACCGACCGACCGACCGACCATCCGGCCATAGCCATCAAGACTCCATGGGCGGCTGTGCAAGCAAACCCAAGGACCTTGATGGCAAGGCCCCCGAGGACCTCCCCGACGTCACTCCTCCTCCTCCTCCTCCGGCTGATCAGCCCACCGCCGCCGCCGCCGAGGTACGTACGGGAGCCTGACGAGATTCGAACTCAAAAGATCTTCTCCTACTGCAAATAGACTCGATATATAATACATTAATTAAATAATATCTTATTATTACTTTTTGGTAGAAGTATAAGGAGAGGAATTGTTATTCCACTATTTTGGTAGAACAACAATTCCACCCTTTTAAGAGTAGGAGATCACTGTGCTATTAGAAAAACAGTAGTCCTTGTATTTCTAAATTTCTATTTGTCCATCAATTTTGATGAATGGTTAGAATATGAGAGAGAAGAGAAATTAAGAAAAAATTCAAAAAAAAAGAGAAATTGAGACATTTAATTTCTTCTCAATTTATCTTCTCTCTTTCACCCTAACCTGTGCTCTTAATAACGCAGTAGCCCTACTCACGGCAATTGGCAAATTTTTTTTTGTTTCAAAATAAAGAGAGGAAGCTTTTTCATGTTATCCTCCTCTTTATTCTTGAACCAAATAATGCCTAAGGACTTTGCTTTTTTACATCTTACTACCATTCTAAATTTTCATATTTATTTAGAAATCACCAAAATACATTTCTAAATTCCAGTCTCACGAGTAAACCCTACAGTATTAAATAAAAATTTTTGAGGGAATTTTCTAAAATCAATAAAGGTATGTTAGTCCTATTAGTATAAATAAGATGGTTTTAAAGTTTTGAAGTGTACATTTTATAGTATATAACAATTTTAAGCTGATAGAGGACGACGTTTTCATATTTCTATAGTAGTAGTAATGCTGCATTATTTGATGCTTAAGGTTGAGGCCGAGCCGAGCGTGAATGCGGAGAAAGAGAACGAAGAGGAGCCAAAACCTGAGGTGGCGGCGGCGGCAGCAGCGGCGGCAGCTGAGACAGCCGACGTGAGCAAGTCGAAGGTCGACACGGCGGCGGTGGCGGAAGGACAAGAAGCAGGAGGAGAAGATTCTGGAGCTAAAGAAGATACCAGTAAGGGTGAGGAGAAGGCTGAGGAGACAACAAACACTGAGGAAAAAAAGACATCACAATCTTAAAAGCGAGAAAAACTAACTAAATGCAGTGATTGTGCATCATGAGGAACAAATTTTAAATTTGTTCTTGTTGAGACTCCCCATGCCACTATTTGAATGTGTTGGTTGGTATATATTCAATTGGAGATACAAGTCAATTATTAGAACTTGTTCCTTTTTATTATGGGATTATTATGCGAGGGTTAACTTATGTCCATGTATCTTTTAAGAATATTTATTGTATTATCTTTTGATGTTATATAAGATAAGATGATTTTAATGTTATTTTGATTTGTCCATATAAAAAATTATATATAGTACCCAAAAGAAAAAAAGGTTGGTTGAAGAATAATCAAAATTAGAAAATTTTAAAATATAACTTTTTTTCTTTATTATCTGACAACTAGCTACTGAATTTTTTATTAATAAGAGATTTTATCTATTAAGTTATTTATTCTATAGCCACTTAATTTTTAGGTAAAAATATGTAAAACTTATCTAAACTTTGATCCGTTTTTATTCAACTATTCAATCTTTTTAAATTTTTAAGTTTGACACACAATATTTAAAATTTATTAGAGCTAAGTTATTTGATGATTCTTTGAAACAAAATTTAAGCACATTAATTACTTACTTTAATAGAATTATAGTTGCATGATTTATATAAGATATTTTAACTAAGCACATAAAAGAAAATGATACGTTCAAATTGATACAAAATTTAAGCACATTACATACTTTAATAGAATTGTGGTTTAGCACTTTCTTACTTTAGTACCATGTGGTTTAAAGTGTATCAAGTTTGTATCCTGTGATTTTTTTTTTTATTTTTTCGTCAGTTTCTCTGTTAATATTTTGTTAAATTATATACAAAAAAACTTCAAATACTCCACCTCGATTTATCGAATATTCACTTTAGTACTCTTTAATTTTAACTTTGTTACTGATTTAGTGAAAAAAATTAGTTGAATCGATAATAAAAAAGATAAAAAATATAACCACGGGACACTAAATTGATATACTTTAAACCACATGGTATTAAAATAAAAAAAGTGTAAAACTATAAGAACAGTATTTGAAGTTTTTCCAAAAAAAATCGAACAAGAGAGGGGGTTATAAGAAGTTTTCCCTAGATTTTATGTACATTTTGAGTGGTAATTTCTTGATGTAATCATTGCCGTCCATCCACAGATACTTCTGGATGTAATCCTAGCCGTCCATCCACGGACACTTCTCGATGTAATCCTAGCCGTCCATCTGTGGACACTGGTAATCACTCAAGCGGGGCACCAAACCGCCGTGCCATCCCACGCGACGTGGGCTGCTCTTAACTCATCACCTATCAAAACGCGCCACGTGCGCTGCTTACAGTGCACACACATCACGAGGCCGCAGAAATTTACGTATGCACCTGGTCTACGGTTGCATCGGGTATACACGCCGCCCCAAAATTTTAAATTTATTTAATTTATTTGAGATAAAAATGTATGAAACTTACTACAGAACAATTAAATTTTATCTACCTAAGTTTTTAAAATTTTAATTTTACTACTTAATATTTTATTTTATTTTATTTGAATCAGTCAATAAAATTTTAATTTTAAATTTTAAATATATTATTTACCTTTGCAAATATTGGTATTTCGTGTTTGGCTATAAATTGACACTATTTGACCAGAATTCAAATAAAATAGAAATAAAATATTTAATATTATATTTAAACTTTAAGGTGATGTGACTGATGTTATATTTGAATGCCTTATAATGTGATTTAGCTGACTTATTGATAACGATGTGACGGTTCTTAAACTACAAGATGTATGATGGCTTAGACCTCATATTTTAATGAATTAATTTTCCGCATGACTCTACAAATATAGTGAAAAATAAATAAGTAAGGCTACTGTGCTCTCGAAAATACAAAATCTTTTGTATTTCTGCTCGTTTTTGATATTGCGACTTTCGAATCGTCGATCGGCTCCGTTAAACTTGATCTAGAGTATTAGAAGTACCTAGAAAATAAATTTTATGATTTTACGATATCATTTGCCTAGTGAACGAAGGGGCTCAAAATCAACGGCTGAAAATAAAAATCTTACAAAATATGATAATATGACATTAAAATTTTAGATCAAAGATATTGATCTTGTTTTATATAGTATAAAGAATTTTCTATCAAAATTTCAGACGATTTGGATATTTCTACACCGTTAAACTTGCAAATGGCTCACTACGGCCATTGAAATTATTGATTTTGAGCCCCTTCGATCACTAGGCAAATAATATCGAAAAATCATAAAATTTATTTTTTAGATACTTCAAATACTCTAGATCAAGTTTAACGGAGTCGATCGACGATTCGAAAGTCGCAACATCGAAAACGAGCTGTAAACACGGAAGGCTCCGTGCTTCCGATAGCATAGTAGCCTTACTCAAAATAAATATATCTCTATAAAATTCAACTTTTATATATTATTATTTTTGTAAAAGTCATAATTTTTTCAAATATGTCTCTGCCGTTAGAAAAAGTTAGTTAACCATAAGTTAAATACTTAATCTTAATTAGTTTTTGATATTTTTATCCCTTTATATTATACTAGTATGACTTTCGGAGGGATATATTTGTGATAACAAAATTGAAAATATAAATGGTTCTCTAATGATAACAAACCAGAAGAATATATTTGAAAATATTAGAACTTTTGTAGGAACAACATGTGAAAGTTGAATTTTATAGAGATATATCTGTCATTCATTATATTTGTAGGGACATGTATGAAACTAACCCTATTTTAATATATTTGCGTTTCTCGCTCGAATTTTCTATATTGTTCTAACTAAACGTCATAATATAACTGATTGAGTGGTATGTATGGCTGATGTGAAAATGATATGAAATACTGTAATTAATAACGTGATAATAACTAAATTACCACATCATTATCACATCAGCAATATATTACATTTTTTTATCTAAACTATATTTAATTACTCAAATTTTTTTTTTTGAGAGAAAGGTAGCACGCTACCAGCTAACTGCTTCATTCATAAAGTAAGTGAATTAAGCTACAAAGAGTGAGGCAGCCGAGGCCTCGAGAGAGCGAAAAGTCAGCAAAAAAAGATAAGAAAGAAAAAACCTGGTACAGAAAAAGAGAAAGCAACAAAAAGAGCAACAAAAATAAGGGGTGTGACTCACACCAGCTTCATCCAGCTCTACTCCTTCACCAAAAGTCCAATATAATATAAAATAATTTTTTTATGACCATTCAAAGTATAATAATTTTTTTTTATTATAATCTTCAGTGGATGCAGTGTAAAATAAAATATAAAATATATATGTATATATTATTTGTGAACTTATTTGTTGTATCTTATATGATGCAACTATTATGATAAAATTAATTTATGATATATCTTATAAGAAAAATAATTTATTACAAAATATAAGATATTATGTCTACATAATTTAACTTTAATTCAATTTATAATTTTAATAAAACTTGGTGGAATAGTGGGAATAATTTTTATTATTCCCGTTTTTATTCCTGAACCAAGCGTAGGTGTTTTATATATCCGAAGTACCTTACCTCTAAAATCAAAATCTAATTTATTTATTTTATTTAATAATTTTAAATATATATATATAAAATAAAATTTGTATTTTGCTTTCTGATTTTTAAGATTGTTAGATGTTTTAATAATAAATTTTGGGAGTTAATTTGAGCGTAGTTTTAATTGCTGCAGTTGGGTCTCTTCCTGCAATTCTTACTGCAACAGTTCGAGTGAAATATATAAAATTAAACACCGAATTTGTATTTGAATGCAGTTGCAACAACAGCCACATGCAACCAAACGATTCCTTAGTATATCTTTTCCATATCCATATCTGATATATAATATCTGTTCCTATTGAAAATTTTAATTTTTTATAAATTAAAGTTGTTATTAGAATTAGTTAGTATTAGAATAATATTTAAAATATTAAAAAATGTTCATGTATAACACATGGGCTAACGACTAATTAACAGTTAACAAATGAAATATAAAAACCTATGTATATAGTGTAAATTTTATACTTATCCATAAGAATTTAATTATTTTATAAAATTTAAGATATACATGTAGCATGGAAAAGCATATAAAATTAAAGAAGAGGCTTTACATTCAAATTTATTGGACCTCTTTAAAATCCAATCGTCGATAATACGCTACCAAAAATCTTTATATTAAACAAATTTTTTTAATATGATTTATCAAAATATTTCAACAAAATTTTGCCCTCATGTACGGCTGTGAAAAGGAGAAGAAAAAAAAAATTAAGTGGGGAGCTCTGCAATGAAACCTCGTTGAGGAGCTTCCGATTAGTCGCCTCGTGTCAGTTTTATCTATATCCAAAATTACAACCTTACTCTAGAATTTAAATTTTATTTTTAAATATTAATATTAAAAAATATCTAATAATACTTTTGGATTAGAGTAAAACTAATGGAAACAACGGTAAACTCTTCAGAGATGTTTTATTGGGGAACTCCTGATCTGCTGCTATATATTAATTTTGTTATTATACAAAATTATAATATTTTTTCTAAAGTTTAAAATTTTGTATTGGGGGCTCCTATTGAAGTTTTATCCAAAATCGATAAGTGGCAGCGAAATGGAAAGGAAGTCTACTGTCTCACGCCAGCACCACATCATCGAAAATAAGCCAATCATATTTTTTCTTTTGAAAAAAAAAAGCACAATAATAATATTTTTTTATAATCATAATTGGATGGATAAATTTAAAAAGACTCATTTGATCGGTTGGAAATATTATATCACCAATATATCTTGTACATTCTAAATTTTTATTTTCGAAACGAGAGGTCTCAGAGAGATCTCCACTGAAGTTTATCTATAAAAAAAAAAAAAAACTTCAAATACCACCCATGTGGTTTTGCACTTTCTCATTTTGGTACCTTATGAATTAAAGTGTACTGATTTAGTACCCTGTGATTTTATTTATTTATTTTTATTACCCCTTTGACCTTTCACTAATTTTTTTTTGTTAAATCAGTGACAAAATTAAAACTAAAAGGTACTAAAGTGGATATTCAATAAATTTAGGTAGGGTATCTATTCTAAGGATATGTATAAATTGAGATATAAGAGGGGATTAGATTAATTTTGCATTTGGATAAAAATTGGATTATTTCTGGGAATAAAAAAATAGAGTTTGATTAAATAAGATGAAATAAGAAGGATAGTTAGTAGTTATAAATAGAAAATTGATATTATCTCTCTCATTATATTTGAATCTGAATTTTTAAATTTTTTATTTTTATTTTTAAATTTAAAATTTTAACTTTTAAATTTCAAAATCTGAAATTAAACTCTCAACTTTTAAATTTTAAAAATTTAAATTTAAAATTTAAAATTTAAATTTAAAATTTAAGATCAAATTTAAATTTAAAATATAAATATCAAAATTTCAATTTAAAAAATATAAAATATCAAATTAAAATTTAAAATTTAAAATTTAAAATTATAAACTTTAATTGTGAAATTACAAATTATAATTTTTTAAAATTAAAATTTTTAAATTTTAAAGTTTTTTTAACAAAAGTGGTGGGAACAGCTTATTCCCACCCCTATTCCACCTAAGGGTGGGAATAATTTAATTATTCTCACCCTTAAATATAGGAATAACCCGCTAAGGATGGGAATAACTTGTTCCCACCCTTAGGGGCTGTTTGGTTGGATGTAGTTGCAGAAACAGTGTAGTTGAAAATACATGCAGTTGCAAATGCTGCAGTTGTAACTGCTGCAGTTACATTTCTTCTGTTTCGTTTTATGCAGTTGCAACTGCTGCAGTTACATTTCTTCTGTTTGGTAATATGAAGCTGATAGTTGTATTTGTGAATTTTGTCACCTTTTCAGATAGAATGGTGAGATTACCTTCACTAAACATAAAATAATTGTATAAGTTTATTAATCATTTAAATTTACTATTTATAAATAAATAAGTAGATATATATAATATTCTTCAACTTATTAATCGACACATTTAAAATTTTTAATTTATTTAATTTTAATATGTAAATCAAACTTTAAAATTTAAACGATTCTCTCATTTTTTTTTATCAAATTTAATAATTATAATTAATTAAAACTTATTAAATTAACATACACGATCACATTCTATAAAAATTTTTTTAAAAAACTATATTTATATTTTAAATAAAATAAATTTAAAAAATTTAATTTTTTGCACAAAACTTGTATTGTCTAAAAAATTTTATTAGTATGAGTTTATTTACAAGTATTTTTATTTACCTATATACATATATTATTTATTTATTTATTATTGTTAATTTATGAGTGATCCTATCCCTCACCAACTACTGTAGTTGGAACTACGGCCAATTTGGATGTAGTTCCAACTGCAGCATTTGGACCTTCTTGTGTAGTTGAAACTGCAGCAGTTGAACTCAACTGCACTAAACCAAACAAAGGAATTGAGGCTGCACGCATTTGCAACTGCACTGCAGTTACAAATGCGTGCAACCAAACAGCCCCTTAGATATAGTGTTTGAGGAATAAGGGGGAATAACCCTTTATCCCCACTCATGTTCTCTAAACCAAACAAGGCAATGGGTGGTATTTGAAGTTTTTCATTAAAAAAAAAAATACACCTGTTCCACCCAATAATTTAATTTGCTCGCAACCCTGTCACGGCACGCCTCCATAAAGTCGGTAGGGACAAAAATGTTACATGTGCAGCATACAAGCATTCTACAAGTTTACAACCACCCACACTATCTGCGTCGCCCCCTAATTCTCCATAACATAACAAACAACCAAAACACTCTTCAACTCTCTCTCTCTCTCTCTCTCTCTCTCTCTCTCTCTCTCTCCGCGTGTAAAACCCTAGATCGGCGGAGGCGGCGAAAATGGCGATCATCGGCGGCGGCGGAGGAGCGGCGGCGGCGGCGGTGGTGGCTATGGCGGCGGTGATGGTGATGGCGGTGGCGGTGGTGGTGGTGGAGGGGCAGGGATCGGGGGCGGTGCCGGAGTGCGCGTCGAAGCTGGTGGGGTGCGCGCAGTACCTGAACGGGACGGGGACGCCGCCGGCGACGTGCTGCGGGCCGCTGAAGGAGGCGGCGACGAACGAGACGGCGTGCCTGTGCGCCGTGCTGAACGACAAGGCCGTGCTCCGCGCCTTCAACGTCGACCCCGCGCAGGGCCTCCTCCTCGCCAAGCGCTGCGGNCCCTTTTTTACTCCCTCTCTTTCTTTCCCTTTCTTTCCTTTTCTTCGTTCCTTTCTTTCGGATCTGAAAATTCTTCCAAATCCTAGGAGTCTCCCGTCCCTCTCTCCTTTGATCCCCAATCTCCTGGGAATGTCACGGGTCGTATTCAGTATTCAGATTCGTAGTGGATTTTCAAAAGTCCGAATTCCAATACGACGGATTTTAATTAAAAATTTATATCTAAATCCGTATCTTATCAAAAAGTTGATGCCCGAATCCGAACCCGAACCCGAATCCGAACCAAAACAATAATTTTTTTCTATATATTTCAACAATATTTTTAAAATTTTAAAATATAAACTTAAATATAGTATTAAAAGTTGAGTTGGAATACTATTGATAATATCTGGACAATTTTGCTATCGATTTTTAACCGTTAAATTTATATTTTCATTAATTTTATTTTTTATATCATATTATTAAATCAACCTCATTCAACTTTAAAGAGACCATCACTAAATTTTAGAGGATTACTATCCTCTTAATCTTACAATATTTCATCCAAAAATTAAAAACTCGATAATAAAAAAGTCTAAATATTATTAATAATAATATTCCGGCCCAATTTGGTCGTTGCGCACTCGCAATTATCGCTATAACTGTCTACATATGTTTCTAAAATTTTGAGGGAGAAAAATGAAAAGAAACATGTATTTATGGAAAGATTTTCACTTTTGGAGAGAAAAACAAATCGACTGCTATGATTTTTTTTTTTTTTTTTTGGTTTCAATTCTGTTTTCTTCGCCCGTTTTGATCCAAACGAGGAAAAATAATTTTCTCGCTTCGCTTTTATTTTCTTTCATTTTCTCCATCTAAGTGGAGTATAAATATATATTTGGTCCAGTTTTCCATTTACATTGATATTTTGAATAACATTATATCAAAGCTGGTCGCAGGTCTCCTCCGTTTCACGACGTCCTGAGTTCAATTTTCCATGACATCTTGAGTTTAAATTTCACATCCATCATTTACTGCTCATTATTTCGTTTTCTCTTGAGCTTAATTTCGACATCCGTCATGTTCTGACAAATATTAGTCTATTATTTTGCCATGTCTTTTATTTTTGGGTAAACTTCAAATATCACTGCTATGGTTTCACATTTTTTCACTTTAGCATCATGTGTTTTACAATGTATCAAGTTAGTGTTCTGTGGTTTTATGTTTATTTTTACGTCAGCTTTTCCATTAATATTTTGTTAAATTATATACAAAAAACTTCAGAAACTCCATTTAGGGCATGTTTGTTTGGGTGGAAGTATGGTGGAAGTGGAGAGGAGGGAAGTCGTTTTCGCCCTATACGGCCACTTCCGTTGTTTGGTTCGCCGTAAAAATGTTACGGTCGAAATTCAAGTTAACCTCAAACGGCGTAATTGACTTCGCCCAATCGTGGGCCGAAGTCAATTACGGTGAAGAAAGGTGAAGAAAAAATAATAAAATAATATAATAGATAAAGATAGTTATATTTAAATATACTTAATTATGTTACTAATTATTTTTTTATTTAGTTAATATATTTAAAATATGATAAAAATTGATTAATTAAGTATTAATATTTTTTTTTACTTTAGAATTTTATTATTGTATTACTATAATTTATGTATAAAAAAATTATTTAGTTGTTTTAAATTAAATTTTAATTATATAAAAATATACTTATATTATTTTTATTTATTAAAATATTTATTATTTATATATAAATTATACTTTTACATCATACACTTCCTACCAAACAAACAACAGAACTAATGGAACTTCACTTCCATAGCTACGAAACAAACAACGGGGAAGAAGTAATTTTTACCGAACTCCACTTCAACCCAAAGTCCAGTTTCGGTGAAACAAACATGCCCTTAGGTTTATTAAATATTCACTTTAATATCCATTAGTTTTAACTTAGTCACTAATTTAACAGAAAAAATTAGTGGAATCGATAATAAAAAGATAAAAAAAAAAACCACTGGGCACTAAATTGATATACTTTAAATCACAGATCACTAAAGTGAGAAAGTGTGAAACCACATAGGTGGTATTTGAAGTTTTTCCTTTATTTTTGGACAAATCTTTCTTTATATTACTTCGTTGTGGCATGTGGCATGTGGCATGATCGCCAGATATCTATCATCCACATGTGTGAGGGTGTTCATACTATTTCTGGATCATATTTCTATTTCAAATTGATCTTTTCGATGACACAGATTAGGTTCTCTTTGTTCTTGTTTGGTACTTTGGTAACTGATGTAAAAATCTACTTTTTTTCTTTCTTTTTTTTTAGAAAATTTCAAATACCATTCATGTGGTTTCACACTTTCTTACTTTAGTATCCTGTGAAGTGTATCAACTTAGCGCCCTGTGGTTTTATTTTTATTTTTTTATTATCGATTTTACTAATATTTTTCGTTAAATCAGTGACAAAGCTAAAACAAAAAGGTACTAACGTGAATATTCGATAAACCTAGGTGGGGTATGTGAAGTTTTTTGTATACAATTTAACGAAATATTAACGAAAAAGCTAACGAAAAGATAAAAATGAAAATACAGAACACTAACTTAATACACTTTAAACCACAGGGCACTAAAATAAGAAAGTGCGAAACTACAATGGTGGTATTTGAAGTTTACCCTTGTTTTTGCTGCTCTTTTGTTAATCTTTTGTGGTTGGCTGTTTTTTTCGGCAGGGGCTCCTACTTCGTCAAGTGGTACAGGTATGATGATTTTGCTTTGAATTTGTTTAGAAGTCAACTCGAGTAGTTTGATGGGGTTTTCTATTACTAGTACTGAAATATATAGCTTCTCTGTTAATTACTGCTGGGGTATTAGATATTCAGATTGGTATTTATTTGGATGGATCCTTTTCATGGAGCTATTTTATTGTCCTAACATCAGATGTGTCTGTGAGATATGATTATTATTTTCAACCTCCAGTTGTTTTATTTGATTGCGACATGATTCAAACAGTTGTTTAGAATTAAAAAAATACATAGAAAAAGCTAAATTGAGATCTATATATGGCATTATATGTAAAAAGAATTTGCTGACAGTTCAGCTTGAAGTAGGTTTGCTCCTCTCCATGGGCTTGACATCTGAACGAAATGTAGATTGAGCAAACACTCTAGAGTCAGCTAGCATAACTGGATTCAATTTTGACTTTATTATCGTTGATTTTGAATGTCAAAATGTCTAAGGAAGAAATTCAAACAGATGTTGTTACAGCGGCAATTTTCTCTGGTGCATTTTTGGGTAGGTTTTGTAGATTAAGTTGAGGTCGAGGTGGTCCTTTCGATATGGAGATCTACTCTTGTTTCTCCGTGTCTCTTTCATGTTGCTCTTTGCCTTGGTATTCTCTGTTAAGCTTTCATAGCCTAGTTTTCCTTTGTTCAAGAGCTAGCACATAGCTGGCCTCATCTCAATTGAGCACTTCTATGGAGCAAGAGATATTCAGTTTGAGTTCCTTAAACCTTGTTTCTTGTGTTGTTGCTCGATGGTCTACTTGCACCAAAGATTCCCCAAGTTACTTTTTTTTTTTCTTTTTGGGTCAAAATAGAACAAATATAAGTTAAAAAGTAATAACGTAATTGAATATAATATCAATGCGATTCAGTGATTTATTAATTAATCTCCCATTCTTGCTTCATATGCAATGCCTCATACCTTGCATTTTCAATATTATATGTTAAATATAAAAAACATAAAAACGTTGTTCTCTATTAGTTTAAGCTATTGGAGGATAACGATTGTTTCGTATAATTTAGTATGATATTAGAGCAGGAGTTTCTGAGTTTGAGTCACACCAGGCTTTGCCAATATTTCCCTTTTCCTGACATAGGATTATGCCCTGTATAGTGTCCATAGCATGTCTTTTTCTTTGATCCATGGTGGGTCTGACTTGAGAAACTTGTTTGTTATTGTCGAAAGCTTCTGCATACCACTTTCGGGTCAATTCACGGGCACGAAGTTAGCTCTCAGTGAGCAGCTGCTGTGTGGAACCTCTATGCCCTGTTCTTTTGTGCTCAATGTGCTAGAATCACACAAATTGTCAACCTTCTACCTACTTTCCTTTCTATAGCATGCCGCAGGACTTTATTATTTTCTGCCTTCATTTTGTTGTCCTCGCATCAGCGATGCTGGAGACAGCTTACAAAGATGAGAAGGCTTAACATAGCATGAGCTGAGATGGAATGATTTGTAGGTATTATTAGTTGTATCCACATTTTAGAGTTCAGCAAAGTTGGATATTCTAGCTCTATATTTAGGTTGGAGTTTGAAACTGAAGCAAATGGGTTATATGATTGATGTCATTGTTATTAGAGGTGAAATTTAATATTTTCTCTCTGATCCTATCTCCAGAACAAATGGGCGTCTAATAGCCACTTTTAGAGAACTGGATAAGGATTTGTTACTTGGAACAAAACTAATAGAGAATCTGAGNTCTGATCCTATCTCCAGAACAAATGGGCGTCTAATAGCCACTTTTAGAGAACTGGATAAGGATTTGTTACTTGGAACAAAAAAAAAAAAAAAAGTGAACCAACTCACTTGGTTTGATTTTAGCCCTAAATTTCGAGTGCAGACGGATCTAAGATCTCAGCAAGATCAAGCAGCTTAGGTTGTACATATTCTTCCAAAGGTTTTGAGCTCAAATTAACTAAATATTTACGTAAGTCCCAAGTGATTACTCAAAAGATATTACTCTACATGAGGAGATATATCTACTTTCTAGTAGAAAATTTGTATCAGACCCAAACAGTTTAATAGAAGTAAAACCTTTTCTGCTTTTTTTTAAAATTTGTAGCGTCGCAGGACAGAAAGACTGTTTATCTGAATTTGAGACTCAAAATTGATCTGCCGCCATATATTCGATTCTTGTTATATCTGAATTGAACCTCGAATGGCTTAGAAATGCCCCTGCTTCAGCAATAATCTTATGACAATTACTACATGCTTGTGTTATTTATTGATAAGAAGATATCAATTAGGTATTAAGTTTCCTTTTCCATGTCAGTTATCTTCTTTGTGGTTCTAACATTTCTGCTTGATGCTATATACCAGCTTCTCCAGCAAGCCAAAACAACGGCGCGGTGCAAAGTAGGAGTTGGACAGGCGCGTTTAGCTTGACTAGCTTGCTCTTTGCGGGGTGGGCCGTCATGGTTTAGAAGGTGCATGCCTAATATCGCCATGAAGTTACTCCTCAAAAGCTAATAAGTTGGAATGTGTTAACATCGTTCTTTGTTGCTTTTCCGGATTTGTGCAGCGTCGAGAATCCTGGGTGAGGCCTACTTGTTTACCATCTGAATAAACTTTCATGTTATGTTGAGTATCAGTTTCCGTTCCGGGTGATAAAATCTTGTTGTAGTTATTGAGTATGATTAGTTTGTGTTCTTGCTCGCTTTCACTGAAAATCTCTCTTGGAAATTTCAAAATTAAGGGTTGTTTTATTCATGTGTACTAGTAATTCTCTATTTGGTGTATTTTTCACTGTATCTTCAAATGTTTAGTTGATCTTAAGGGCGATTGTCGCAACTTCGATGTGAAACTCGCAGAACTCAAGTGTGGTGAAGTCTGAGTTTCTCTATTTTATCCCTTTTGCTGTTTGTTTTGCTTAAACTTAGTAATATCATAAATGATTTTTCGGCCTTGTTAAATATTTAGATAAATAATATAAGATAGATAAAGAAAATGATGGAAGTTGATTTTGCTGCTATATGGATGAAGCTATAGTTGGAAAAAGTGAGGGCAAGGTGTAACTCAACCTACAGTATTTTTGGTGCTCGGATTTTGGGCCCCGTTTGGGAAACTCTCGATACTCTTTCAACTTTCTGCGGAAATTTCATTTCCTATTCTTGAGTTACTTCAATTCAAACTTGTGCATTTTTACAAATTCTTGTGTTGAACTTCAATTCCAACTTGTGCATTTTTTACATTCTTGTTTGAGTAGTAGTAATTTATTGCTTTGTGATTTATTTTTATTTTACCAAATTTTTAATAATATATAATGTTGATGTGATGGCGTATGTGGAGTTATTTGATAGGCTTATGCTGTTATGTAGATTGCCAACACAATAATAATATATAAGAATAATAGTATGTTGGATTTGTAGTAGTGCTCGATTATTATTTAGGTAAAATGGTAAATGCTATTGTTAAATATAAAAATATTTAAACACCGTTCTTTAACAGTTTAAGCTTTTAGAATAAAATGATTATTTCACATAGTAAATATTTTTATATTTAACATTCCCCTTCGTGTCCGGACTCGAGACTTTTTAATCCGTCCATGACGTGGGCTTGAATTAAATAGGAGGAAATTAATATGCTAGTAATCTGGCGTGATTCGAACTCAGTACCTCCTGCTCTGATACCATGTAAAACAACTGTTGTACTCTAAAAGCTTAAACTGTTAGAGAACGGTGTTTAAATATTTTTATTTTTAACAACTATTAACTTGAATTTTATGTCATTTTCATACCATCTAATTTTTAAATATTTTGATTATACTATCTTACTTTTTATTTTATTTGATTTTAATTGTTTATTAGTTTTAGGAAACTATTGCCTGAACCTTGTGCACCTATATATTCGTACATCTCACATTCATTTCATTTAATTGTTCAATATCTATTATTCAATAGGTTCTGAATTTTTTTTATTTAAACATCGAGCAATTAAATGATTAAATTAACAATAAGGGATGTATTTGAAATATATATATATATGATGTAAAAATATTTGGATGTACAATTATTTTTAAGAAAGCAAATTAAACTATACGAAAAGGCATAATAAAATTAAGAGATAATTGCTTATATATACCCTTCAAAATTTCTGAAATATATTATATTTTTTTTTTGTTTCAAATATATTCCTCATATATTTCTCTGTTATTCAAACATACCTCTGTTGTTAGTGTCCGGAATTAAACCTAAGTTAAATTTCCACTATAGTTAAAAACACTAAAAATATCTATTTTGTCCATAACTTAAGGACGAATAAGAAAAATTGGTGACAGCATAAGAGTATATTGAAAAGGCAAAAAATCAAAATACTTATTTTGTCTTGATTTAAGAAAAAATAAGAAAAGTTGGTTATGATAGAAAAGTATATTTGAAAACACAAAATAGTAATTTTATAAGAATAACGATCGTTCCTAATAGTTCACTAATATAATTTAATTATAAAGGATATATTTGAAAGACTTTCCAACCTTAAAAGGGCGTTTTTTTTTTAATATTAACCTTCTAAATGGGTAAATAAGAAAGTTAAAAACTTTTCAGAAATATTTAAGTAATTGCCCTAAGAATTAAAATTTTTAAAAGTTGGATAGCTTTTTCAAGTGACAAAAAGTTTGTAACAGCTCTACACATTTTTCACATATTATTTGTGTAGTGACTTATGTGGTGCTTGGGTTTTCCAAATAGTGTGAAAAATTACTTTTCCCAAAAAAAAAAAAGTTTTAGTGAAACCACAGTTTTTATATTCTGGATAAAAAATTTTTATCCAGAATATTTTCAGAAAGTTACTTTTCTTAGCAGCCACATAGATGGAAAATAATTAATGTTTCAGTCACAAAATTATTTTCTAGGATATTTTGCAGAAAATCAAACAACCCCTAAGCGCCTGTTTCATTTCTCCCAAAAAAAAAAAAAAAAATGCTCATGAAAATTTATATTTTTTCTAGTTTTTCGTCTATTTGGATTCAATGAGAACTAGCTTTTTTGAAAATATTTTTTCAAATTTCTTAGAAAAAGTTCTTCAAATTTTTTAATGAAAAATAAAAATACTAGTTTTTCATAAAATCTTTTAAAAAAAAATAAAAAGGCTCTTTTTTTTTACAAAACAGGCAAAAAAAATTAAAAAAAAAGTTCTCCATAAACAAATTTGGGCTAATTGCATATAGGTCTCCGCAAACATAGTGAATTACAAATATATCTCTGTAAAGTTTAACTTTCATAAGTTATCCATGCAAAAGTCATAATGTTTTCAGATATGTCCCTCTAGTTTGTTACCGTTAGAGAACCGTTAAAAAATTTTTATATTTTCAATTTTGCCATCACAAATATGCCCCTCCAAAAATTATAACAGTATAATATAACAGGGGTAAAAATGTCAAAAATTAATCCGGGTAAAGCATTTAACCTATGGTTAACTAAACTTTTCTAATGGATTTTAACGACAGGGACATATCTGAAAACATTAGAATTTTTGTAGGAATAACTTATGAAAATTAAACTTTACAGGAATATATCTGTAATTCATTATGTTTGTAGGGACCTTATGCAATTGACCCAAAAAAATTTCTTGAAATTTTTTTTTTTTCATACTTTTCTGAGGAATCAAACGGTCCCTAACAGGTGGACCGGGTCTACGCAATTGGTATAACTTGGGCTTGGGCCAGATTATGTCGGCCCATATTGTGGGTCTTTTCCCCATCTAATTCCACTCCGGTTCATCGAATCTTCACGCTCTGTGTACGTGGAATTGTTGCATGAACCGGGTTCTGTGGCATTTAAAAAATAAATTGGATATTACCAAATTATAAATTTAATGCATATGTTTTCTTATGGATACTACGAAATCTATGTATAGTGGATTATATAAACTTCTAAATTAGACTTTTTATTTAATATTAAGTGTATCTCTCTCCTTATATACAAGATACAACTCTTTTTTGTTTTTGTTTTTTTTTATTTATTTTATTTATTTACACATTAACCCTCATTAAACCAAACTCTCCGTGAATCGCTCCTCCTCCTCCTCCGCCCTTTTTCCCCATTCCGGTCCCTTCGCATCGTCGTACGGCGCCGCCTCTCCGCCGCCGCCGCCGCCGCCGCTAGGGTTACGACGGGCGCCGCCGATCGCCGCCGGCGCCCCCCTCCTCATCGCTCCTCATCGCGCGGTGGCGATATTGAGGTAGGTCTCGAAGTTTCCGCGCTCGGATTCGTGATTCTTTGCCCTCCCCACCTTCTCTAGGGTTTGGTTCTTTTGGGTTCTTGTTTCGAATCATCTGTAGGAAAATAGTCGAAAGGTGAGATCTTTCTTCGTCCTGATTGATAGATCTGAGAAGCAATTGGGGAAATTTGGTGGTTTTTTGTGAGAATTATGTTATATGAATTAGTTCGTAACATTAATTATAGCTTTTCGGAAGAATAGGATTATTGTATGCCTAAATCATTAATTATTTATCGATTTATGTATGGTCTATATAGATTTGTTGAGCTCAATGAGATAAATATATGAAAATAATAATAATAAAAGACTCATATTTTTGGGATAATTGAGGCTAATTTTTGCAGTAAATAGGTGTGATTGAACAGTTGAACTATAAGAAAGGTGTTTCTTGAGTGTCATATCTATTCAGGAAATCAATTGCATTAAACAACAAGACTTGCGGCGATAAGCTCAATCTAGTCGATAGCAAAAAGCTTATTTGCAACAAAATCGCGGCTAAAGTGTTCGTAAGTAATTATCTGTAAACTTATTTTGCGATTTGCAAGAGTTTAACTAGCACTCGCTTGTACATTTGTAGCTCTTGCTACTATGCTATGTATTTGTTTTGGTTTAATAATCATTGATTAGTTCCAAAAAAACATTCCCTTGTTCTTCGCCAAATAGTTTACTATGTATATAGTCTTGATATACTGATTTGTTTTCCTGGTGATGTGTTTTCGATGGGTATGCGCTTAAGATTGTCTGGTAAGTCTCTGTAATAATAGTTTTTTTTATATATATATCTTAGGTTTTTGGTGTAACACTAGCCAGGCAATCGATGGATTTAGAGACAGAGAATCGTCTTGCTGCCTTATTGATGGAAGAGGCAAGGAGATTGCGCCTACAAGCTGAACAAGAAGGTGTTCATGTTTATCTACGCCAGCCTAATGTTAGGGCACGCCCAAATTCACGCTTTCTCACCGCCACGGTACTCGGAGTGCAGCAAGGTTAGTTGCAGTTTTTTCGCTCTTATTTTTTAAAACTAACAGGTTCTGATTTAGCTGGGCTTTTGTCTCGAGAGGATTCTTTCCTGAGTGCCTAACATCAAAATTAGTTTCCATTTATACTAACATTTGTAAAAGAAGGGCTCACTTTAAGTTGGTTTGATTGGTAGATAAACATGACTTGATTTAGAACAGGTTATTGAATAGACAGAGGCATATAAAGGGGAATGAAAAACCCGAATTGGCTATTGTGAGATTGTTGAGCTGGTTCATGTGGCTAATCATTTTGCTCCCCCGGTTTCGTCCTGTAAGACAAAGTTTTTCCTTTGTGATGTATAGATTGGGAATGAAGGAAAAATCAGAAAACTAAGGCCAATATAGTTTTCGTTGTGGGTGACTATAGGCTTACTATTGATAAGGAGTATCTTAAGGGTGAACAGTTTTAAATCTCATATTTAGAGTTAAAATTATCTATGTTGTGATAGTGTAAGATGATTTAGACCGGAATGTTGTTTGCTTTAGTGATTTCGGAAAAATATTGTCTAATGTTTGTGTAAAAAATATCTTTACCTGTACCTGATGCTTTTATTAGATTAAGAAGGGAAAAAAGGCCTTCTGTTGAGCATCTTTCTCTAATTCTGATCTCACCCTTTGAAACAACTGATTTGATTGTGAAGCAGTGAGACTTTCAAGTCCAATGCATCAATCTCTCATAATCAACCTCTCTAGGAAATGGTTTTAACACACACACACACACATGTATATATATATATATATATATATATATATATAGAATTAGGCTACTATACTATCTACATTACCAGAGCTCCGGTACTATAGTTTCGTTTTCGATCTTAAAATGTTCAAATCAACGATCCACACCGTTAAATATGATCTAGGGTATATGAAGTTCTTAGGAATAAAATTTTATTCTTTTTCGACATCGTTTACTTAGTAAGTAAATCATATCAAAATGAACGGTTGAAATTGAACAATCTTTAAAATTTGATGATAGAACTTTTGAATTCAAGATCAAGAATGCTGACCTTGATCTAGATAGTTTGAAATATTTTCTATTAAAATTTGAATAAATGTAGATTCTTCTACACCGTTAAACTACAAACTCGCTGTACTAGCCATTGAAAACTGACAATTTTGAAATGGTTTGATCATAAAGTAAACTATGTCGAAAAAATATGAAATTTTATTTCTAAAAACTTCAAATGCTTTAGATCAGTTTTAATGGTGTGGATCGTTGATTTGAACATTCCAAGGTTGAAAACGATACTATAGTATCGGAGCCCTGGTACTATAGATATTATAGATATTCTAAGGTTGAAAACCTTAGAATGTTCAAATCAACGATCCATACTGTTAAAACTGATCTAGGGCATTTGAAGTTTTTAGGAATAAAATTTCATATTTTTTCGACATAGTTTACTTTATGATCAAACCATTTCAAAATTGTTAGTTTTCAATGGCTAGTATGGCGAGTTTGTAGTTTAACAGTGTAGAAGAATCTACATTTATTCAAATTTTAATAGAAAATATTTTAAACTATCTAGATCAAGGTCAGCATCCTTGATCTTGAATTCAAAAGTCTTATCCTCAAATTTTAAAGATTGTTCAACTTTTGCCGTTCATTTTGATATGATTTACTTACTAAGTAAACAATGTTGAAAAAAATAAAAATAAAAATTTATTCCTAAAAATTTCATATACCCTATTTTATATTTAATGGTATGGATTGTTGATTTGAATATCCTAAGATTGAAAACGAAACTATAGTACTGGAGCTTCGGTACTATAAATAGTATAGTAGCCTCGTTCTCTCTCTCTCTATGTATATATGTGTGTGTGTGTGTGTGTTCCAAGGCAATGTATTACTGTTTCCTGATTCTTTGGTTCTCTTTTTGTTGATCTAACTGAATTTTCTTGGTTTCTTGCAGCAAATCGAGCTGTTGAGGTTGGCGAAATGTGGCGTGCCAGAGAGAAGGAGCTGGAATTGGAAGGGAAGCTTAAAGACAGTCATAAAGATAGAAGCATATCCAGGGGCGAGAAGCGCCGTAGTGATTCATTGCACCGAAGTTCGAGTTCGAGGGTTGGACAAAAAAGAAGAAATTCTGCCTCCTCTTGCTCATCAAGCAAATTGGATCCTGGGAATGGCTACTCAGATGAGGATGCTGGTTTAAGGGATGAAGATATTGAAGCTTTTCTTCAGTCAAGGTAAGTTTATGTGTTATTATTCTGATAGTTTTGGAAGGTCTTCTTGGGCAAAAACAAATTCCACTTTTCCCTGGCTTTTTGCAAAAAAAAAAAAGGGGACACCTTTATTGTTATTTAAACCCACTTTTCAACTTTTAGGACCAAGCTGCCCCTCCACATTTTGACAAGAACTACGGTTGCGTTATTTAGCCGATGAATCGTTTATTCACGACTTCCATCTTTGTGCTTACCGTCAAGGGGCAGCATGTTCCTAAAATGAATAGTGGGATCAATCTGCACAAGTGAAGAAAAAAGTGTACATTTCTTAAAAAGGGAAAAAGTGGGAATTCCTCCCCCCACCCCCCCGCAACCCCCCCCAAAAAAAGTTGAAGTTACGTGATTGTTCGTAGGGTTTTTCCAAATTGCTGATATTCTTTTGTTTGCTCGAGGCAATTTATCTGCTGCTTAATACTAACAACTCTTTTGGACCAGAAGTTCTTCACTCCTGGATGGGAAAAATAAATAATAATCTTATTACAAGTTTTAGGTGTATTTCATTTTGCTTTTTCGGCGACGGCTAATTCTTTCTCTGAATTTCAGGGCTAAGCGAGGAAGAGGGGCGATAGGTTCAAGAATGGACGAAACTGGTCCATACGTTGCCTCATTATCAAACCATAACAATGATCTCTCACCGCCTCCTGAAGTGCGGGTGAAAGAAGAGTGGGAGCGTCGGGTCTTAGGTCCAGAAAAGCCAGCTTTCGTAAAATCCGAGTCTACCGAAGAGCCGTCCGATATGTCAGATATGGCGGATGATGCGTCTCATCCAAAGAGGCACAAATCCAAAGATGAGAGGAAGAAGGCGAAAAGTTCCGAAAAAACGAAGAGGAAAGAGAAGAAATCCAAGCATCGTCATCACCATCGCCATCATCGACGTCACCATCACAGAAGTCGAAGCAGAGAGTGACTAGAAAGTGCATCAATATACATCACCTACCTCGAACTGTTGTTTACACACACACTGTTTATACCATCTTGTATAATACCTTATCGAATGTTATATCAGATTAAGCTATTCCGGCCTCTCATTTCTTTATTCGCTTGCTTGATTAGTTACAAACATCCCTTTCTTTCTGATACCTTGATGAAATTTAGGTAATCTGACTTGCTTGACCTTTTGCTGAAGCTATTTTCAGAGCCTGTATATTTTGTGCTGATTCAAGTGCCAGTGTATTCCAGTTCAAGTACCAACAAGATTAAACACACAACTTGAAAACTTGTCTTGAGGTTTTCTAATCCATTGCAACACTTACTTGAGCTGCAAAAGGCACTGAGAATTTCATTTGAATGAGAATTTATACTTAAATATACTTGGTTGAGGTCACTGAGAATATATTCCACTTTACCCCAGAAAATTGCTATCCTTGGTTGTCAAATTTCAATGGGGATTTTTTCCAAATCCTTTTTGTGCTTGGTGGGAGAGTGAGAATATTCACCACTTACCCTACTCTGTTATCCAGCTTTTTTGCCTGTGCTTGGTTAGGGGTAGTTTGGTTAGGGATAGCACCATTCCATAATTGCTATTTTAGAGGATGGGTAAGCTATGGGGATATCATCTTCCATCCAGCTTCAAATGGAAATGATTAACACCTCACTGTGTTCTGGAGTTACTGGGAATGTCGTTAACTGCACCACCCTATTTCCCAACCATACACAGTTTTACAAATTATGCAGGCAAGGGCGAGTGCATGCGTTGTTTTGAATCGATGCAGAATGAGTTGTTCCTCTAAAGCCAATGTTTTCGGTTAACATACTACTCTTTTCAGAAACAAACTAGCGCCAATTTTTTACAAAGAAAAACCTCAAAACAATAATTATGCGTCACAACATACGACTCTATTCAGAAACAAACTAGCACTAATTTCTCAGAAAAAAAAATCTCAAAACAATGATTATGCGTCACAAAATACTACTCTTTTTAGAAACAAACTAGCACTAATTTTTCAGAATTATGCGCTGTTTTGAATTGTGCGGCATGACTTTGCCTCCCGTACACCTCAAAACACTGATTTTTTCACTGGTTGTCAAAAGTAAAACTATTGGAATTCAATTACAGTGTAAACCAGGGGTGATACATTTTCCACAAGCTGCAATGTTTATATCAGATAATGGAACTCTGCTGTTTACAGCAGAACGACGAAGCAAATTTACAGCTTTTAAAAACGGCAAAAGACTTTCTACATACATGCCTTCGGCCATCTGAAAAAGCACAGCAGTTAGACCAAGTGAATGACGATTTTAGTCCAATACATCACTAAATTGCAAGCATTGGATGCTTGATACTGATATATCCCAGCTTTAACCAATTTAGTTCAGGTTTATTGGCGTTCTGAAGTAAAACAAACATTGCCATTCATAAGCTTTGATTTGAATATACGCATTTAACAGGGACCCAAAAAAAAAAAAAAACATGATATGCATCTGAAACAATCGTGTTTAGTCCCACACAGTGGGACCCTCAAATAGTGAATCTGTGAAAACAACCAAATCATACAAGAGCCTAACTACATCCGCAAAATGATGGCGAGGTTCATCAAAACTCTAGTTATTTGATAAATTCTCAATCAAACAAAGTTAACGGTGTAAGCTTCAATTCCCATCTCAGATCCTATTGATTAACTTGCCGCCACATTCCTGTTCTGTCTTGCCTGGCGGGCACAATCAGCGAATTTTTTCACCGCATGTGAACACTTGAGCGGCTCATTTGGGTTCTCCTTGTAGCAGCGGAGGCAATCCTCTCTCTCGGCTGTACACAGCATGGGATTCTGATAGGGCAGCTTGAACTCCTTATCTCGAAGCTCCTTCGCCCTTTGATTGAGCTCTTGAAGCATGTCGCTCTCCTTCCTCTCCAGCTTCTCGACGACCTTCTCACTCTCTCTACACACTGCGCGGATAGCTTCCACCTCTGGTATTGAAGATGGGGGCGGGTGAGGAGGAGGGGTTATTGGTAAGTACATGGGAGGAGGAGGAGGAGGCTGCCGTGGTGACCAAATGCTCCCTGTGGAGCTGTTCGGCTGTGCAGTTGGGATTTGGTTTTTCTTAATTTGGGGCGGCTCACGTTCATTCCTGGTCTTCGGCTTGGGTTTCTTGACTTTCCTTTTTGGCTTAGGCCCATCGCCTGCTAGTTGGTTGATCAACTCCGTGCTTAACTGGACAGTGTAGGAATCCCCCATGACAAAACCTGAATCTAAAATCACAAGAAGTAATACAAAGAATCACATAATTTGTGTAACCTTTATGAGTAACCTTTATGAGCATGGTGAATTGGTGATCTACTTCGGATAGAATAACTTTCAAGGGAGATATATTTGCAGAAAAGCAGTCCATTATAGTAGTCTGAGTTAGTGATGACTCAAACAGATTGCAGGAGAATAAATAATTATTTCAGGAGAATAATAATTATTTATTCACAAGCTTAGGACTAATATTGGTAGCATTAGACATATGAACAGCTTTTGACAGGCAGCTTGAAGGACTGCTCATATTTAGTATGGCAACAACTGATTTTTGTGAACAAAGGTGAAAAACTTTATTAAGAAGAGCGAAAAGAAGAAGAATTAATGGTCTAAAAATTTAAAACGCTGATACCAAGACAAATACATGACCATCTGCATTAGATGATAGATAATGAATTGTGCAAAAGTTGAATGAGGAACAAGGAAATGCTTTAGTTGTCCGGTTTTGGATATAACTGCTCTCTAGAAAATGAAATAATTCTTCTTCAACAAAATTTGCACATTCTCATGAAGATGGTTTGCAAAACAGATGTATAAAAAGGCATAATTACACTACACTACACAATACAGGCTTTTTTTTTTTCCTCACTTCCCACACTATACTATTTTATTTTTTTCAAAAACATCACTTAACTATTCTTTTTTTTTTTAATGTCAACACTATAAGCAATAACCTTATAATTTAACATAGGTAAAAGCTGTTCAAATAGTAGTTAAAAGCGGCAGGACATATATTCAACTCATTTTGACATTAAAAATAACAAAATACATAAAATAACAAAAAGTATAAAAAATAACTTGATAGAAATTTTTAATGAGTCTATCATGAAGATTTATTTTATATTTTTTTCTACTATTTAACCAATGTCTCTTAATAAAGTTGTTAGATTTTATCTACAACAATAGATTTGTTACCAGTAATGCAAAAATTGGCGAGAAAAATATAGTTTAGTGATATCCATGAGAAAAGAAAATATCATAAGGTAGAAAAATAAAAAAAAAATCTAAAATACAGTGTAGAGATCGATAAAATACAACAATACAATGGTGTCTTTAAAAAAAAAAGTGCACAGGTGCCATGCAATTAACACCAGAGCGAATCATCTACTCTCATGCATAATAGACTGATAAGTGCATTAAGCATGAGATGTAGGCAGCTAGCTACGTGAACACTTGGACATCAAATTATGTAGATCTGAAGTTTCTATGTGACTATTCATTATTTCATATAATATTCTTGCACATACTAAACATAGAAGTTTGATAATATTGTCACTATCTACAATGCTCTTATAATGAATGTAAGTAGGTCTTTAGAAATTCTATAGTTCTTGGCTTTCTTCTTGGTTCTTTAATACAGTTCCTTTTTAATCTACTGCAGACTCTTATTGCTTTCTTCTACATACCTTACATGAACAGATATGCACCAAAGGAACAGTATTCTGCAATAGCTTTACAGCCTGCATAATATTTCCTGCTTTAGAAATTAGAACATTGAATGGGAGAGCATAAGAGTCTGTGATATGTTCTCTCGCCAAACCCCTACCCCAAACCCCCCACCCCACCCCCTCCTCCCCTACTCCCTCCTTCCCTCCCTCCCTCTCTCTCTGCCCACTTCTAGCTTCCTTTCTCCCCCCATCTTCCTTTTGGCTATGCAAATCACTCAATAGCTTTTCCTCCCACCTATTTAACCCATTTGTTTCAATAATTAGCAAAATTCCGGATCGAAAAGACTGAGGAAGGAAGCTGTAAAACTATATAACCACAAATGGTTCATAGTTCTAGCCGTCCTCAAAGCAAGTACGAGAACTTAACCATTGAGGCCAACCAGAACAGAAACATTATGTTATTCACAAGAAAATTATGGACAGGTTTCTGACTATGTTCAAAAGTTTGGGTGGAAGAAAAAGAAACGAAAGCATGACTTTGTTCGACGGTGGGGATTTTAAAGGAAATTTTCGCAGAGCACAATCTAATAGAGAAACTTGTTGTCTTAATGTGAATAACTTAAATAATATCATTAAACTATTTCATTAGAAGACACAGGCTTAAAGAGAGGGACATATAAAATAAGATAATTAAGAAGGAAGAAAGCAATTCCATTGTTGATGCTCAAACAAAGGACCAAAAAAAACAGATTAAAGGAGAAAAAATGAAAATGATGGAAGAAAAATGACTTCTCGTCTACATCAACATTCCATAATATAGCAAAAAACCTAACTAGCTAACTCAGAACTCATTCTTATTATATATATATATGAATTAAGAGATGTACATTACAAATCAGCTAAAAAAAGACTTGAGTTAAACTAAACATTTTTTCTCAAAAATGATCAGACGATTTTCTTCGAATCAGTTTAAATTACCATCTTCTATTATATATTTCATTATTTCTTCAACAACAAATCTATTGTTCCATGCCCTAATCTAGGGCTTGAAAATTATTGATTATAGAATATCTTGTTTAATTTCGTAGTCTACTCATATACTTCAGCAACTCTAGCAATATTCAGTTGCTCTAGTAGTCACAAATGTTGCTGATGAGTGGAATTTATATTGACAAAAGCCATTAGTGTTTCTTTAAACAGCTCTACTCAACCAGAATTTCCACATAATGTTTCAAGTAGCTGCGACAATCAATGAAATGGGCTACAAATAATCACAAAGTAGCTCTTTCTCCTGCTATTGTTATTCAAAAGTAGCCCAGAATCGTCAGACAAGCTTAATTCGCTGTTGTTCTGTTCAGATAATTTTCGGATAAAAGGATAATAATAACAGAGATAAGAACAAAACCACTACATTATTTTCTTCAATTAGTACCGGAAAATCAAGAAGTTTTCCAATTTCTAATGCGATCGTCTTCCTTTAGACATGTAGCAATTAACAGAATATTTTGTTGAACATAATTTAAAAACACCATTATCTGGAAGCTTAAGAATTCGAAGATCAACGGTTATTTCACATTCTTTAACACATTGGTCATTATTTAGTGTTCAATCCTATACAAGCCATAGCATAAATTGCAAATTAATCGATAATAATAATTTGGCCTATTCGTCCAATCATAATTAGCAGCGAAGAGACAAAAACCTTACTGATCTCATCCGTTTCAGATCTACAAAATCTACAAGTAAAATACCTGAGATCTTTTTTTCAATTTTTTTTTTGTTAATTTTACCTGCTTATATAGGATTCGAATTCAGAAACACGGACGCAAAAGGATTACTAATCGAATCAATTAAAAAAACACAAAGCAAAAAAAAAAAAAAAAGGAAACCCTAGAAATGGGAACCGTGAACGCGAAAAAAAAATTTGGAGATTCACCTCGCGACCACGGGAGGGGCGCAGTAGCTCGAGCGAGATGCGGAGTAAGGGTGGGGAATGGGGCCGCACGAGGGAGGAGAAAGAGATTTGGGCCTTAAAGAGGGTCGGATTGGTTTTCTCTTCGGATCCGGATCCGGATCCGGATCCGATTCTGATGCGGATGCGGATGTGAATGCGGATACGGACAAGCGGAAACGGATACTAATAATGCAGATGCTAACAATTTCTGCATGCCTACCCGACCCGTTGGCCTTGTTATGAAATGTTGTAGTGTCGTTTGATTAAATAGTGTTTAAAAATTGATACTTATGGCCCGTTTGATTTACCATTTGAATATTTATTATAACAATGTTTAATATAGAAGCAGTGCTCAACGAATGAAACAGATTCATTAGCAATTTAATTCACAGATTAAAAAAATGAATAAGCGAAAGCATTGCTATCTTAGGCTTAGTTTAGTATTGACGTCCATCTGATGCGATTAATAAATAAAATAGAGTTGAAGTAAAAACATATAAAAATATGCTTCTGCGTTTTTTGGTGAAATCGTAGAAAACGTATTGTAACGAATTCATTGCGATATACAGAACGTAATAATACGTATGGAAATAAATAGAATATCTTCCAATTGCACTTTCTCACCGCACGTAATGCAATTTTTCTGCATTCCTAAACTTCCGGATTCGGACCGAACCGGCCCGGGCTAGGCCGGTCCGGTCCGGTTAAATCGTGCTAAAATGCAAGATTCCACGTGTTGGAATATCCACGTCTACTATTCCGCCATTAACCCGGTCCATGAACTCCTCCTCCTATTACAATTCCTATTCGCCGATCACCACCAATCCAATCGCATCTTCTCCGCGTCATGGCCATCCCGAATCTTAAAGCACCCTCCCTCTCCCCCTCCTTCTCCGCCGCCGCCGCCGCCGCCGCCGTCGCCGTGCCCTAATGCTCCCGACCTTTCTCTCCGCCGCCTCTCTCCTCCCCCCACCGCCGCTTCCTATTCGCTTCCTCTTCCTCACCCTCCTCTCCTCTTCGCCTTCCTCCCTACTCCTTCCTCTTCCTCCTCCTTCAAACCTCTCCTGTCCTCCTCCTCCGTTCTCCTCCTCCTTCTCCGCACACCACCTCTCTCGCTCTCCTTCGTGCGCTCTCCTCCGCCGCCGCCGCAGCTTTACTCGCTCCGCCGCCCGATGCGGCGGCGGAGCCCTCCGCCGCTCTCTCTTCCAACCCGGACTCCCTCATCGCCTACCCCGCCCGCGCCTCCCTCCGGCGCCTTCGCTTGGGGCGTTCGTTCCGGCACCAGACCTCTAACTCTTGCTCGAGCTCGCGTCAGGCGAGTCTCCCTTCTCTCCCCCCCTCCCCCACCCCCACCCCCCGGCCCCCGTTCGCACCGTCCGCGTCGTCGCCGTCAGGATCCGGAACCCGGGCGGCGCGATCCTCGTCGAGACGCGCCAGCTCCTCTCCGACGGCTCCGTCCGCGAGCGGCGTCGCCCGCTCTCGGAGAAGATGAGACCCGGGGAGTCGCCGGAGGAGGCGGCGGCGCGCGCCGTGAGGGAGGAGCTGGGGGAGGGGGCGGTGGTGCGGGTGGCGGAGGGGCAGTGCGAGACGAGGGTGGAGGAGAGGGAGTCATTGTCGTACCCAGGGCTGAGGGCGCGGTACGTGCTCCACACGGTGGAGGCGGTCGCCGTGGATGGTTTGCCGAAAGAGGGGGAATTCGAGACCGAGGAGACAGGGGAAGGGGTCGAGGAATCGGAGAATGCGGTCGCAGTTCGGCGGCATTACTGGAAGTGGGTTGACGACGATCAACTTTGTGGTTGATCGATTTATGGGCGCGTAAATTTGCAGTTTCAGAATAATTTTGGGTATTCTCTTTTGAGGTGTTTTCCTCTTCTACTCTCTACTTTAATTTTTGCTGAATTTCTTCATTAAAGTTTGGTTCTACAATAATCCCTACACTCTGCAAACAAAGGGCTGGATATGGCTGCATACTTGATTTATTAATTTTTCTCGTAAATAACAAATATGCTCTTTCGTAGTCGGCTAATCGCCTCTTGGTGGAAAAGTTTATAAAAATCTTAGTTTGATTGAGAGACGTATGAGATTTTTATCTCTTATGATCAATCTTGGTGGCAAATTTTGGAAGAGATTGTTACTCGCCAAGAAAAGTATGCATTTCAAACCTGTTGTTTTCCTTCAACTTTCCTCAATCAAACACCTTAAGTGTCTATATTATTAGTATTATTGTTATTGTTTCTTTGGTCTACAGGGGATTGGCAAAACTGTAAGTAATAAAAATGCTCAATTTTGTTTAAAATTCTATCATTCATTAATGAAGTGTAGAACCTAAAGTTCAATGGAGAGTTTGGCAAAAGATGAAGTACAATGCAGAAAGTGAAAACGCCAATAAAGTTCAATGTAGTACTGTGTAATTAAGCTTTTTTTTGGGGTGGCTTGGATAAGTTATATTGTCGGCATGATGAGCATTACTTTACTTTCTTATAGGGAGCCATTGTTATTGGGTGATTTCTATCAGTTTTGTTGTTGATTTGAGAGACGCGTTTCTGATTTGTCCAATTTGGTTGTGGCAATATAGACATATTGGAAGCAATATTTTGGTTTGTAGCAACACTGGTTTATTTATTTGGTTATACTTCTGAATGTCCTCCTACTGTGTGGAATGAGTTTGTTATCAAGGAAAGCTTTGGTCATTTAGTTGTAGCATTGTTCTACTTTTCTGGTCCAACTTAAGTTCTTACATCATGGATAACTAGGGGACTAAAAGTCCTAGACAATAATAGATGAGAAAATTGCAGTAGGAGGAGGATTGCTATCTAACAGTAGCATCTTAGCATTCAAAATTTGATATATTGTATGTTATATAGTGCATCCTAACTAGTATCTAGTATTTTCTTTCCGTATGTTTCCATTACTTGGTCATCTCGTTTATAAATGTCTACTTCTAGAAGAAAGCCTCCTTCAAAGCGAAGGCATCTACTTCACTACATTGGAACTTCAATGCGTGACATGACATTAACTTTGAATTACTGTTTCTTGAGAACAACTTTGCAGATCTCAATGATTCAGCGTCTACCAAATTGTATTTAACTTTTTTTGAGAGAGAGAAAAGTAGCATACTACTCGCTTTGCTTATTATTTTTTTAAATGAATTCAGTTAGAAATGTGAAGCAACTAGGCTTCAAACTTGGGACCTCGGGTACCAACCATCAAATCTTTAGCCAACTACGCTAGGTACGGTCAGTTGATTGTATTTGACTTTCTATTAGGCTTCATTTATGGGAATATCTGGGTTTTCAGATACTATGATGCAAATAGTTAGGTATTTACATTAACTTGTACTTGAAGACTTAAAGGGCATGGTTCATTATCTTATGGTTCGTCGCAATCAAACTATGCCTGAAGTGTTTGATAATAAGGAGGCCATATCTTTGGATACAGATGAATAGTTTTGAAGAGTTTGTGTAGTTGGTTTGATTTAGTAGTAAACAGTTTAACTTTATGATTTAGTAGATTCACATTGTATGTCTGTTCTGCATGTCTTTGTTTCTTGAGATGCATCACTGACTGTGCTTTTAAAATCTAACTTCTTGAGGATGTACAAACTAGGCCACAGAGCAATTGTTGTTGTATTTAGCGAATAACTATGTTTGTATGTTTACCTTTAAAAGAAGGTTACTTATCTGGCTTGATTAAGTAACATCCTGAATGGTAGATAGGAAACATTAGTTGGCCTAGCCAAAGTCAAATCTTTTGATTCAGAAATGACCATCAACAGTGTTCAAATTAACATGGATGGGATACTGCTCATGGGATTGCTGAAGAAAGCTTAGTTTATGAGTTGGAGAAAAATAGATTCATCAGGTTGTAGAGAAAAGTTCTGATAAGTTCTTATCAGTTCACTATAATTAGGCATAGTAATTTTAAGAAGCCTAATCAGAGCTAGGAATCATTTGAGCTTTAGGATAAATCTACTCCAAATCTTAGGTTTTGATCATATATTAAATTAATTATCATATTAACTGTAGTATTTAAGTTGACTTTTCCAGGAGTTGAAATAAACTGGTGACCAACAATGAGCATCAGCCCTTACTCTTATGATAGAGTCTTCTTTTCCATGCATTATTTAAATTTTAAGAGCCTGTTTGGGAACTCATAAATAATAAATTTTTATTTATAATTGACCTTACAATTGATGCATCCTAGTGCAACATTACGTCATTTATAAAGTACTCTTTACATAGCTATAAGAGTGCTTCTCTTTTTACATAGCTAAAAGTGAACTTTTTTTAGTTTACCCTAATGCAGCATAATAATGCTATATACATAATAATGGCGCATCTGTCTCTTTATATAATAATGCTATATGCACTACAATTCAATATTACATTGTTATATTAAATCAAACGTGTTAATACAGTATCGGTAGTAATCTCATTCAGAAATTTAAGATATTTGGATATATCGAAATAACCTGTAATATCATATAACGCGAACCAAACACGTACTAAACAAATCGTTTTCAAAAAATTTTAATTATATCCTATTACAATGTTTCTCAAATGGCGATTATTTTTTCTTCTTCTTTTTTGACGGTGCGAACAGGCCCTAACTGCGTGTTATTGATAATTTTTTTTAAGGTATTGATGTTCCTGTAATGTGATGCACATGTAGAACCTTCCGTCAAAAAGCATTGCTTAATATTTGATTTTGCATATTACCGTTCGAGAATTGCTTAAATCCTATCTCTACACTATAAAAAATTATCAATAACACGTCTATTACAAATTTTTTTTGTCCTTTCTCAATTGTTGTAACGCTGTGAATATTATAAAATAGTAATGGTATGCCAAATTTAATGCCTTATTTGATGTCGTAAATTTAAGTGAAAAAAAAAAGGGTATAGTGGTTATTGAAGCTTAATAATAGAAGCTAAGAAAATAAAGGTAGAAAAAATACAAAATTTATCTCACCTATGAACATTTTTGAATTGGCTATCCAACTTTTTAAAATTTTAATTTTTCTATTCAATTTTTTAATTTATTTAATTTGAGTCGGTCAAAAATTTGATTGCGCCGTTTATTTTTACAGGTTTGATTAGTATATTTCATGCCATTTTTGTAACTATAAAATTTATTAAAATAAATAATTAGCTTAAATTTTGAAGTGTTGTTGCCTGACTCAAATCAAATAAATTGATAGTTTGGATAGTAAAATCAAAATTTTGAATGATTGGATAGCTCATTCAAAATATTCATAGATCAGATAAATTTTATATATTTTTACCGGATAAAAATTTGATATTATTTCACATATGGGAGAGAGACTGCATTCTCTCCAGCCACAAATGCAGCATAATTAGAGGGAGCAAAAAAAAACTATTGCCGCAATAAGAAATCACCTGCTGCAGGTGTAAAAATTGTATGCAAACTGTGCCCTTTTAATTTATCACACATAATTCTGACAATTCAGTTCTTTTTTCGCTTTAGAAAGTACGGATGCTTCCGTGCTTATAAGTTAGTTTTGATGATAAGATATCAAATTCGACGATTAACTCCGTTAGGCATAGTAATCTACATTATTGGAACTACTAGAAACCAAATTGCATAATTTTTCGACATTATTTACTAAGTGATCAAAAGATCTCAAAAATGACTATTTTAACGGTCGATATGGCACGTTTTTAAGTTTAATGATATAGAATAATCCAAATTATATAAAATTTTAATAAAAATTTTTGCATAATATCAATAGTAAATAAATACTTCTGATTTGAAATTTAAGTCTTTTATCATTATTTTTTATAAGTTTTTATTTTTAACTGTTCATTTGAAGGCTACTCGTCCACTAAACAAATGAAGTAAAAAAATTATGAAATTTGATTTCTAGATAGTTCTAATAATATAAATCATGTCTAATGGAACCGATAGCTAAATCGAGTGTTTCATTATCGAAAATAACTTACAAGCATGAAAACCTCCGTATTTTTAAAAGTATAGGAGCCTAGCTCCTTTATTTGAACTATTCATTACTTCACCAGGAGAACTTAAAAATTCAGCCATAAAATAAGCTAAGTAATAGTAGAAACTTTTATCCCGCCGTCAATCATGGTAAAATTGGGTGATCTACCACTTGTTACAGGTTACATTTTGGATCTTTCAACGAAAGACGGCTTTGGACCATCCTGAGGGGATATAGGTTTTAAGTGTTTCTCCGTGGCTCAGTTACGATTAATGACTAAACAAATATTTCTGCTCTATATAGTTCTAACTTATGGCCAAACTAGAAATTACATTAATTCTTAATTCAAACACCCCCTTAACTTTCGCAAAGTTTCATGTGTCACCCAAGCAATGAACTTAGCTCAGATGAAGCAGAAAAACAAGCCAAAACCATAAGAACTAGAACAACTGATAGAAGATTGTCATAATATAGTTAAGCAGTATGATAATATATGGTGCATAGATCCATAAAATGTACGACTTAAAGAAGCAAATTACCATTTATTAAGGCTAGTACTGGTAGCAAGACCCTGTATACCCAAAGCTGGCCTTCTACCGACTAAACTCCTCCACCCTCCCACGCAAAGATCAGAAGCGCATCGGCTTCAAATCTTGATATTGTTATTATTCACACTGCAAGAATAATAAAAATATAAAGGACGGTTAAGCGCGAGAAGAAGAATATTGTAAGTGAAGAGGAGATTTTAGCAACATGAAGCTTTTCTTTTATGGACAAATTTGGTTTACTTCCTTTCCTTCTCTTTAATATTCCAAGGACTTCAAGAATACAACTCAGAAAAGAGTTACAGAATAAGGATTACTCAGTACATGTATGATGTTAAATTTACGTGAGTAACAACTGCGGAGAATAGAAAATTGGCAAATTTTGAGACTCAACAAACACAAGACAGCTTCAGGCGATATGTTGCCTTGCGTTATTCTCTACACCAACAAACTCACATAAGCACTCAACTGTTATGCAGAACAAGGAGGATTTAGCTATGAGTGTGGTCAAACTTCCTGGGACTAAATTTGTATCGATCTACAAGAAAGAGAAGAAAGAAATTAAGTACCTGGTTGAAGCGATATTGGCATTGCCACCCTCAAAATCCTGTTCTTCTTCTTCCTCATCGTGAGGGACAGTACGGCGAGGAGAAAGAGGCGGAGTACGAGGAGGTAGAGGTGGAGTGGAATTCCTAGCTGACTCAGTAAAGAGATTATTATCAGGATAATAATGGTTTCATATCTAGATAGACCAGCTGCTGAATATATGGTATTAAGGGGAATTAGGTAATAAAAAGTGTGATAAATTTGCCAAGTGGTCATTTACGGAACAGTTTTGGGATAAAAAGAATTTGCTGCAAGCCAGGAACCATCCAAGAGAATTGATATTCCATTTCCTTCCCAAAAGGGTCTATGGTTTCACAGTTTCTGTTTCTGTCACAACATAACTTATTGTAGCTTTATTCTGACGCATTTGCAAAAGAAGCATAAAAAACTACTAATATGTTGGTCCAGAGAATTGAGTTTACCGGGGATACGGGCCTCCACTGTCAGCAGCTTAAGGGCAATTTTTCTCACATAATCATTCTGAAAAAGACCACCGAAAAAATAAAAGCAGGTCAGTGCCATGTCGAAGGAGAAATCCAGGAATCACAATCATACCAAAGTCACAAATATAAAAAGCACGGTTCATGAGACAAAATTGAAAGCACACATTTATCTGCCACCATTAAGAATGCAAATAAGCTGCAATATTCAAGCCAAAAATTTACACAAAAGTAGGCAAACTCTCAAGTGGAAGAAGATATACAAGATAAAGGAACATATAATAACCAGTATAATTCTAGGGCATTGTTAAGAACAAAGGAGCATATGCATTCTGACATTAGAAAATACAGACAAATACCCCTGTAGAAGTGAAGGATTTCGACACTGAAACAGAAGATGTTTAATATACGACGACATGTCATGTCAGATAGTCACTGCATAACTTCCTAGTTTGGAAAAGCAATCATATATTTGATGGCTCATCCAGCCAAATGAGATAAATCTTTCCAAATATGAGTATGAAACAGTCAAAAAGCTGTACAAAGGTACATAAGATGATAGATCCTCGATTTGGAAAGCAGATGTTGCAATGCTAAATATATTACCATCCTCAATAGCTCAACAAAAAACAAGTTATTCTTATCTCAGCATGAAGTGAAAGATCCATATTATCAGATTACTCTGCAGCTTTCCATAAAAGAAAAACTAAAGCAATAACAACAGGTGAATGGTGTCACATTCGAAGGACCTTAGATCCTATGATGCTCTAAGGAAAGTACACTATTTGATAATATGATTCTATCACATTTTCTAGACGAGTTGTTCAAGTCCTAAAGGAACTTACAGAGGCCAACTCTAAACCTCTAAATCTAACCAGATAAGCAATTTACTTGAATTTTTATGCTGCCCAAGTAGTTAGTACAAAACAAAAACATAGAGCCAAATTAAGTTGCCGTTAAAAGCATATTACCAGATTACTAATGATCACCTAATGGCCGAGTAAAAGAAAAAAAAAGGGTGAAAATGACGATCACTTCAATTTTCAAATCCTCCAACTTTAGAAAAGAGATTTACATTTCCAAAATTTCCGTATCAGCTTGTCCAAAATACTGCGATATCCATATCCAAGCTCATATGCCATATTAAGACTTAAAGAGCAAAGCCAGCTGGACAACAAGCCATCTCCAAAACAAACTAAGACTTAGATTCTCCCTACATATGAACCTCTCTACATACGATCCTCTCTTATGGCTTCCAACAGGTATGTGTTAATAGAACCAACATCCTCTCCCTCCCCCGCATCATCATCTACTCGTCAACATAAGATTTCTTGACATATATCTTTTTTACTTTGATGAGTAAATATTTTTTTTTTCAACTTTACTACCTCATCCTCTCTTGTTATCTCTTTCACTCATCTCTCTCTCTAAATGTACCTGTAATTTAGTTTGTAGTATGTTTAGTATTTTATTATACATTTTTTTATGCCAGTCGTACATTGCATGTGCACCTATACTAGTATGATTAAATGATATAGAAAAATTATGAATGTCTATAATTCTCTCTATATAAGGTATAACCTTAATTTTTCCCCATAGTCCTAGAATCCCTTTACTATGTATGCTCGCGCTCCAACTTGAAGATGACCCAACTGAGTCTGCCAAGCTCATTGCCCTCACCTCATATGCCCTCACTCAAGGATTTAAGTGCCGTGGTACAGGGTCGTGCCGGAAACTTGCCGGCACGGTACTCAAGGTGCGTGCCGAGCCATGCCGATGCGTGCCGGTCAAAAAAATTCTTATGTGCCGACACATAATAGCATGAAATATTTATTTTCTTTAGCAACAAAATATTCTAACTATTTATTATATCTTTTTATCACATTTTTTGAACTTCATTGAGGAAATTACTTACTAATTTAAATAATAGAGGGTTTTAAGCTGTGCCATCGGAACGGGGTCTGTATCGTGTCGGTATCTTGTTGGCACGGTACGGCACGGTAGATATGGCCCATACCAACGGGCACTTAAAACCTTGCCCTCACTGCATGCTGACAATAAGCTCGCAAAATCAATATAAACCACATTTGCAATAAGTATACTGGTCTGATAATCTGCTAGCCACTAAGCCTCATTCTATTGGTTCATCAATCCATCGACATTGTTAATTGCATAGGACCCACCATTTCATGCCTTTCTTACCTATGTGGACTCTCCTTCAAACTCCAAGAACCCACAACCACCGCTACTAATTCCCTACATATTGTATGATTCACGAACTATACTAGAACATTTCCATTCCAATATTGTGAATCTAATACAAGTGGTTGAAAATAGGTTAAGTTTGTTGGATCCTATTAAGGAATGGCCCATATGGACGTATAGTTCAAGAATAACATTTATTATGATGGTGCAAGTACACAGAATAGAGATTAGGCAACAAAAGAATGACAAAAAAGTATCGATCAAGTCAATCAAGCTGAGGCACGGAAATCTCGCTCTCTTTAAAGAGATTCAAGCCCTCTGCAGTTCGCAAAATCCTCGAACCGATGCAGCAGAACACTAGCTTGCCCCTTCAGAACTCAACAGCTTGACCCCCATCGTATGCAAGCAACTCTGAACAATTAACAATAGGATATTCATTCGTAAAAATTTTTTAATTAAAGAAAGACAATATAAGAGGTTTAGAAGTATAGTGTTGTTTTTGTCGAAGCAAATTGTCGATATTGACAAGCCTTCTTTATAGGAAAACCAAAGTAGCATAACTAATTAGCTGAACTTTGAGTTCTTTATTTGTTTGCTCTCATAAATACCTCACCATGATATTAAGCTTACAATATGACTTAAATAATTTGGCTCAACCAAGGATCCAAGCTTGAGTTGGCTCAATTTATGCGGCGAGCCAAACTTGAGCTTAGCCTCTCTCAGCTCAAATCAAACTGAAACCAAGCTTAGAAGAGAGAGCCTTCTACGCCCCAGTGCTCAAGTAAAAAAAGTGATACTTTGGTCCAATTTCTTCACCTTTGTCATTAATTCCCGCACATCCAACGACACCAAACAACTCCCACACTACGGACGACCACAGCGCATCATAGTGACCAAGTCACACGCCAAAATTTAAAAATTTATTGTCTATCAACTGTTTGGCACAATATGTACCGAAGTACTTCTAAAGTAATAAATGGTTGCAACTATGGTAATTCAATTACTATCTATACAAGCCGCCTTGATTATTTTGACGATTATCGTAACGGTGTTGCAACACAAAGTCATTTAATAGCCTCATGTAAGGTTTACTTGAAGCTCGTAGTATCATAAGAATATTCCTAGTTTAAATTAAAGAGCTATTACTTGATTATACTTATGTCATATTTTTTTGCATATTTGTGCATCTATGTAGTAGCAAACTTAAAATGGACAATTGCATTGATCCGCACCAACAACAATCTCTTATACTTGTAAGAGGACGATAAAAATGTTGTTGATCATACAATAGTTAATCCTCACCCCCAAAAAAAAGAAAAAGAAAAAGAAAAAGCTTCCCGAGCTTTCTGCTAATAGATAAATCGACGCCTCCTAAGATGAGGAGCTCTTTTCCAATTTCTATAAGTCTCCCATAATTGAATGCAACATGTTCCTTCGTATGCTTGAGCTTGTATACAAGATGTTTGTGATGTAATATATTGTTCTCTTTTTTTTTGTTATTATTATTTGAAAAACTAAGAGCTCTCTTCCATCTCCCGACGTCGCTCACACCTAAATGCAAGAATTTCAGGCATGTTTGTTTCTCCTGATCTCCAATACAGAACAAGCTCACCCTGTTGATTTGCAAGCGTGGGTGTCTGGTGGCGACTGGCATAGCTAGAGATTTGAGATGGGGACAATTGGAGGCATGCAAACTGTGAGCACTAACTGTGACTTCATGAGCAACGAGATGTTGTGACTTTGTCCCCTAATAAGGCGAAGTCAAGAACAGAAGTATGACAAGAGCTCTGGACCTCCCTGCTCGCCAATTCTAGCAAAATAGGCCCTTCCTTCATGTACTTGAGCTTGAAGCGAATATGTTCATGATGTAGTTCACACTTCACAGTACGTTGGTATCCTTTATTTTCATTTTTTAATTATCCGAATATATTTTTTAAATTTGCAATGACCATGAAAAGTCTAGCCATATGAAATTTTGAACCATGTGCAAAAATTGTTGTTAAAAGTCAAACCCAATGTTGAACCATATTTCCGAGTAAAGAATTTGGTTGTGATTACATCTTAGTTCAGTGTACATAGCTTTTTGTATAATCTGATAGACTTAAACGCAAACAATACGAGATAATAGCCACTCCCTTCTATAGTAGAAAGAAATCAGTACATTTTCCCGTCAGATATGTGTTTATAAATATAATACAAGTTACATGTTTTTCTTGAATCTAAAACCTAATACAGTCTTTATGTTGAGGGCACAAATTATTCTTATAACTAATGAGAAGAAAGAACAACATCTTGGAATTTGGATCATGTGTCAACATGAATAGGTTTTAGTAGACCTCAATACATACTAAAGACATAAAATATCTCCACATATATGGTAAGAAAATTCAGCAAATTGGGACTCTTTTCAACCCAGTGAATCCAAACACAGAAGGAGACAGAGCAATTACACACCATAAACATCTTTATTGACATTAATAAGTTATAGAATTTCCTAGACATTTACCACTAAGCAGATTTTATCTTCTAGAAGGTAAGAATGGCACTTAAACTACAACAGAACTTCTACACTTCAATTTAGAATTCTCTAAATGGAAGATTCTTTGCGTCTTAACTATATCTTGACTTTCCTTAAAAAAAACATCCTAGTAAAAGATCTCCTATCAATGCAGCATATGGAGAGGAGAAGAAACACAAGTCAAACAACAGTCAAAGAGGTTGTTCCCTACTTTGAACTTGTGCCCCCACTGCTATTAATGCAGGCCAAAACCTATACTGTTTCCTTTGTAGCCACCAACTCAATCTACACTGGGTGTTTCTCTTACATTCCAACAATCATAGCACATATTTTTACACACATAGATGGTGTAAACAAACACCATATAGAAAGGGAAATAAATAAAGAATTTGATTCTTGTCTAAAGCATCAGCTTAGGCAAAGGTTGGTCGACCGAGTCAAAAGCCAATGAGAAATAGAAATATTAGCTCATATGGCATCTCGATCAACCCCAACCCCAAATTACAGCTACCACAGAGAGAAAAGAACAAATGAAATTTGTAGGAGATAACCGATGGGTACAGTTATAAATGGAGATAAAAAAACAATAATTTTCTGAAAATTAGAGGAAAACTTTGGAAACAGGTTTGCTTACTCAATGCACATACATTACAAATAACATATGATGATTGTGTGATTTAAAAACAAATAAACCATGTACAGCAGGAAAACATTGTTTAATTTGCTTCAAATGCTTTTACAAGGCCTGGAAAAATAAGCCTTACTCTACCCACGTAGGTCACGTGAATCTGCAATAATTGTATTTCCACATAGCATAAAAATTCTGCAGAAATACTAAGGTCTTCAAATGTTAATTGGTTGCAGACTCCAAAAATCAATCACCTGTAACAGTTATTTAGCTAGAAATAGTTCAAATCTGAAAAAGAAAAAAAGGGACGAACTTCATATATGTAGAGTTTAACCACCAGACCCGAAAGAATTACCTGCATCCTTACAATATTATGGAGGAATTAGAAAACAAAGTTCAATTATTAAACAGACAAAAGCCAACACGCAAGCAGAGCCGTATTCCTCGTCGTCAAAAGATCAATGGACATAAAATTGAACTGAAGTATAATTAAATTTCAACAACCAGCAGAAAAAAGGAAAAAACAAAATCAAAAGAAGGAAAGTACCAGGTCAGTCGCAGAAGCATAAACCATCTCCTCGCATCTTGCAGCAAGATCAAGTAGTACCGCATTTGGTTGCTCTGGTCCCATCCTTAACCTTATAGTTTGAAATCTATACATGCAACAACAGGTCAGCCACTATTTGCTTATTTCGGCACAAATCAGCATACATGCTATGTACATGCACACATGCTTAAAAACAGAATAAATAATGGTAAGATTATCACAAACAACAAAGAATGTGTACTCTTCTAGGCTTATCACATTATTAAGAAACATAAATTTATAGAAGTAGAGAAAAATAAAATTTATAGGCCCATGCTATCAATAGGAAACTTTCTTTCAGCAGAGGATTACAAAGAAATGCTAATTAAAGGGGACCGAAAAGCATGTAATTTGTTCGAAGGACATTAATCGACAATTCCAGCATCAGGAAATATCTGAAACATAAAGAAATTCCTCCTCCTTATGCAATGTCGATTAATTCACTCCCGCAACGGCAAACTACAACCCAGGAAACCGATTTTCCATTTTTCCCAAACATGATCTTCAAAAAGTACTTTAACATCTATCTTAGTACAGATCTATCTTTTTTCAGCAATGTAGTATCATAACTCTGCAGCATAACTAAATCTGAATAGTAAAATTGCAAACACACTATTTGCTTCAGTACTAAAAACTACCCTAGAAAATTCGGTGGACAGGAACTTACTAATTATACATCAGCTCTCACGAAAATTTCGCACACAAACAATAAATTGCAGGATCAATCCAATTCACACATCACCGAATACCAAACCAAACACAATTTCCATAAATAAAGAAGAGATGTAAGTAAATCTGCACACAATTCACAAACACATCAAAAGAAACAATCGAAAAAAAGTTAAATCAAACCAGGAATTAACTACTGTAACTATACAAATTGACCCAATCACTTGACACAACAACTACACCCCGACTTACGTGTATCATGGAGATCAGGTAAATCATGCCAAAAGCACCGGTAAAAAAGATACCGAAAAGTTCAAACAAACCACACCACTTGAACTGACCGAAGAAGAGATAATAGAATAGATAGAAGGACAAAAATTAAACCCATTAGGATGGTGGATGTGAGGCATTGAATGGATGACCACTTTTACGTGAGATCAATTTGACAAGAAACGGCTTACAAGTATTAACACCCCTCAATCACACCTGCTCAAGCGAGCCGTGCTGCATGCACTTTCAAATGAGGTCACAAAACACGTAAAGGATCGATTTTGAGGACCGAACCCACGACCCGATAGAACTGAGACCAATGTAGTAAAAAAATTCACCCAAAATTAGGTCGTACCACCCTCATTCATGTGCATGATAAAAAAAATCAGATAAATTATACCGCTTGTACTAAACGGAAAAAAAAGTACGAAAATACTAGTCATCATTTTGAAAAAATGTACGGAACTAAATAAAAAACGATTCAGAAATAGTCTTAAACAGTTACATCAATCAATCAATCAATCAGTCAGTCAGTCAGTCAAATCGTACATCTCGTTGACGATCCTCTGCCTGCCCTGCAGGGTCAGCCCGGCCCTCCAGTTCCCGGGAAACGAGGCCATGATCGAGATCGAAGAACCAGCCTCCGGCGACGCCTCCGCCTCGGAACTCGACCTCGGAGGAGGGGGGAGTGAGAGATCGATCGACAGCTCATACGAGAGAGAGAGAGAGAGAAGGCACTTATACTGAGAGAGAGAGAGAGAGAGAAAGAGAGAGAGGTTTTAATGAAGTGGAGTAAAGTTTTTGGTTTCTTGCGCGTAAGGAGGCGTTGTCGGATTCGGAGGAAACCCGGCGAGAGGGGAGCGTCCGACGCGCCACATCCCCCACACCACCACTGTCCACCGATGACCGGCGCGCGGGGCGCGTGTTCGTATTTGGGGTTTACGGTTACGGACAAGGTTTTGTCCGAGTTATAACACAGAATCGGATCGCTCCGAGTCGAAAAAACAACTCAGGAGGGAGTTTAGCGACAAAAAATAGGAAAGGAAAAATGAAAGAAAAAAAAAAAAAAAAAAAAAAAAAGGGAAGGAAGTTTTGGAAAGACGCCGCTGCGTTAGGAAAAATCGGAACGGAAAAACTTCAAATACTATATACGTAATTTTGTGCTTTTTTTTACTTTAATATTATTAATTTAAAATGTATCATTTTAATATCCCGAGGTTTTTATTTTTTTTGTTATTCTTTCGTTAATTTTTTAGTTAAAATCTAAAAATTTGACAAAGTACAGAATATTAAAATAGATATTCAATAAACCATAGGTGGATATCTGGAGATTTTTTAATATATGATTTAAGTTAACGGAGGTGTCGACGAAAAGAGAAAAATAAAACCACAATATATAAATAAATATATTTTAAACTATATGGTACTAAAGTAAAAAAGTGTGAAATCATAGATGTGGTATTTTAAGTTTACTCAATAAGAAATCTTCGGTCTTCATCATGTGTCACTTTTGTTTCTATTTAAAATTATAATTATTCTCTTAAAAATTGAAAATTTTAATATTAAAAGATACTGAATGAATTACTAGGCAGAGACAAAAATTAACACATAGAAGCAAATCAACGTAGTGGGAGACATCCCTATTGAAGTTTTATTCCGAAAAATGTTATATTTGCGCCGAAAAGTGAGGTTTAAATCTTCCACATTTATACATATATAAGAATTTAAATTGTGCGTCCTCAAATTATGAGGCAGAAGACATTTTACTCTTGAAAGTTTGAATTATTATAAACTTGTTCGAACTTTTAGAACTATAATAATCAAATATCCAAGCTGATATAAAAGTAATGTAGCATCTGAATTATTAACACATCATTAATTACAATACTACTATATCACTCTATATTAGTGATATATTAATATTTAGTCAACTAAATTTGATTTTAAGTTTTGATTGTAATAATTCTAAATGTTTAAGATAGAAAGTATAATAAATTAAAATTTAAAGACTAAAGTGTCATTTACCTTATAGTTTGAGGACCAAACATATAATTTACCCTAATTTTTTCAAATTTTTAATATTAAAACAATTAATGAGATTACGCATGAAAATATTAATTATTGGATAAACAGTGAGTGAGTCGTATTCTACGGAAAATTATTACCTCTATGACATATACCCTTACATCTTAAGCAATGTATTCAATAATTATAATTAATATTTTGAAAAAAATAACATATGAAAAATTAAGTCAGTGGATACATTGGGCAATATTTAACATCCCTGCATATAGAAATGACTCATTATTTAATCAACAACAAATTAATATTTAAAATATTATTTTTTGCTATATATATATATATATATATATATATATATATATATTCATTTATAGTTATCAGTGTTGACCATAAAAACAGTATTTATGTCTTTTTCAATTTAAAATTTTCTTACATAATAGATATTTAAATTATTTATTTATTTATTTATAAATAATAATAATTAATTAAATACTTTTATCTTATATGTAAAAGTGAAAGAATAATTTCCACATTATTTTAATTAGAAGTTTAATTTTATCTTTTGGAAATGTTTGTGTGACGAGTAAATGAATAAAACTAGGAAAATCCAATATATCTTTGCATTAATTATACTACAATAACTACGAAAACACAGCATATCTCTGTATTAATTACACTATGAATATTTTTCTTACAAGTGAATCTTCTTTGTATTAATTGCACTGTATGTGGGTCTGATACGGATCCAATTAAATATTTTTAACTAAATCAAAATAATCAATACTTTTTTTTAAACTTAAAATTGATATCTCACCTTTTATGATCTCTCATCCTGATATGCTCCTTTACTTTTGTGATATTTGTGACCTATGCACTTTTATTTAATTAATCACTAATTTGGCATTTAAAAAAAAAAATCTAAATGTAAATTGTATATGGTTGAATGTGCTGGTGAATTATAAACTTTTCTACTTTTATTATTAGTTGTTAGTTTATAATGCATCTAAATGGATATTCGAGAGTATTTTTTTAAAAAAGGAAAAAAAAATTACAATCTAGATTTAAATTTTGTTGCTAAAAGTATACACTTAGGTAAATAAAATACAAGCAATCTTTATATTTATTATAGTACACTCTGTAAGGTAAAAGTTTTATCTTAATAAATAAAAAATAAAAATAATACCAAATTAGGCTCCTATAATCTTTAACAAATTTTGAACGCCGCTATTTATATATTTCTGGACTGGGTATAAATCTTACGTCTCACTCATCCGAATACTATTAATTTTGTACTTGCTAGTCATGTCACTTTTCTTGGTTTTTTTTTTAAAGTAAAAATTAGGCAGAGTATTTTTCTTCATTTTTTGCAATTTCTTGCCATATTTGTCATTTAAATTGCTAGCATCTTTTTATGTTTTGCTACCACTTGAAATTGTTCAGCGAACTAAATTACTCGGATTCAAATTCTATTTCTGTAACACCAAATAGCTCTATATCGATTGAAAAACTGATTTTGTTTAGAATATCTAACACTTACACGCTAGTAATAATAACTAGGTTTAAATATTTTGGACCGGTGGTTTTGGCCCAACGAATTATTATTGCTAGCAGGTCGAGTCATTTCAATTGGTATCAGAGTCGAATACCAACCGAAAGTGTGAGAATAAAATGCTATACCAATGAGTTTGATGAGAGCCCAACTCTAACATTTCACATCACCTTGTAATTTTAATTTTGCATCTGTGATCTGGTTTGAACCCGAAAAGTACGCCAGTGTCTAAACAGGAAAAGTCTGTAATACCTCAATAGTTTCACATCGAGTGAAAAACTATTTTAAAAAATATATATATAAAGTGTGTTCTCACACATTGCCATGGCCGGTATGGAGCAAGACTACAATATTCCATAGAAAATCTTCATGCTACACAGTAATGGAAAAACATTTAAAAAAATATATATATATCATTCCAATGTAAGATTGCTACATTTTATTTGCTTCATTGCTTAGACATTTTACTACATTTTATTTGGTTGGTATGTTTGTTTTCCTGAAGTGGTGTTGGATTAAATGGTTTTCATCCGTAATTACCTAATTTCATTATTCGGTTCACAGCTAGGTGCTATGAATACAAATTTGAAACATGTCACTACTCGGACGCAATGACTCGGAAGTTTTAAAAAAATTAGAACATGAATACGATATGGAGACCACTATAAGATATAATAATATATATTTATTGATCTAAGCTACTATATTATTAATAGCATCAAGTTATTGGTACTATTATATTCTTGATCCTGAAATAAAAGAATGTGCGGTTAGAATAATAGTGGTCTCTAAGAATTGAGTGGGTGGTTAGTAAAATAATATAATCTAACAGATAAAAATAGTCAAAAGAATAGATCTAATAGCGAAAAATTTGATAACAACAAGTGTTTGGTGCTATTGATAGCATAGTATCATAACCATATATTTATTATATATAAAATATTAATTTTGTTAAAGTATTGTTTTATTTTTTATTCAAATGAAATTTAATAAATTTCTCATTGATAGTTCATATATTTTAGAAAAATAATTTTTTTCATTATACATAATTTATTTGCATTTCCCAAAAAAATTTTAATGTATTCATTAAAAACCTAAAATATTTATTATCTTTCATTATATATGCACAAAAAAATAAAAATATATAATTTTTAATGTGATGTACTATAAATCCATGTTGAACGTGCATTCATAGCGTGTTCGTTTTAGATACGAGTCCGATATAAACACGCGCATGTTCGACGCGGACACGCAAAGCTTATAGAAGTGTCTGTGATACATAAGTTTATTGTAATTTTATCTTCGATCAACACCTATGTATCATGGATAATTCTATAGGTCTCGCGTGTCCGTGTCAGAGAAGCGCATGTCTATGTCGGACATATGTCCGATATGGACATTCTTTGGATGCACGTTCAATGTCAATTCATAGCACATAAAACTATATATATATATATATATATATATATATATATATATATATATATATTATTCCTTTTTTTATGTATATATAATGTAAGATTATAAATATTTTATTTTTTTATAAGTGCATAAAAATTTTTTTGACAATATAAATAAATTACGTATGGTGGAGAAAATTTTTTCTTAAAATATATAAACTATCGATAAAAATTTTACTAACTTTCATTCGTATGAAAAAAATAAAAATATTTTACCAAAATTAATATTTTATATATGATAAATATATGTAGATATATTATATTAATAATATTATATTTTATTAGGTGTTCACGCACGTCGGTGTCCTAATTTTTGAAAGCTATCGAGTCGCCGTGTCTAAGTTGTGTCATGTTCCGTGTCACGTGTCAGTGTCTGTATCCGTGTTAATGTCCGTGACGCCTAGGTCAGCACTCAAACTCCAAAAAAAATATCATAATAGACTTCGGCTATCTCATAGCGAAGCAGGTTACAAAAAATTAAAAAATAAAAAATAATAAAAATACTTGTCACGTCCCGAATTACTACGTTTTTCCTGGCATGCCAACAAACCCGCCGTATACATAGAAATTTTTCATATATACAAAGCGATAGTTATACCTGTAAGCAAATTACAACTACAACCAAAAGTATAGAGCTGCTAGAACTAAAATATATATAAATCAGAAAGGTTCACTGTACATACAAAAGACCCATAACATCTCGCTCCAGCGAGTATCACAAGCTACAGTATGTATATAATCTCCCAACGAGCTAATTCTAAGCTTTAATACCAATTTAATCTATCACGTCCCGAATTACCATATTTTCTCGGACACGCCTACAGACCCGCCGTATACATAAAAATTTTTCGTATATACGAAACAATAGCTGTACCTGTAAGCAACTTATAGCTACAACCAAGAGTATAAAGCTGCTAGAACTAAAACATTTATAAATCAGAAAGGGTTCACTGTACATACAAAAGTCCCTTATAACATTTCGCTCCAGCGAGTATCACAAGCTATAGTATGTACATAAAAAGAAACCCAAAAACTATCTTTGACGGGTGCTCCTCTAGCAACGACTAGGGAAGGGACGGCTCTAACTCGCAACTCCCTTGTCTCGGTCAGAATCCACAATAGCAGCAGTCACAGACGAAGACTCTGCAAAAGGTGTCAATAACTGAGTGTGAGAACTACTGCAGAACAGAGTAGTTCTCAGTGGGTACCGTCACCGACCTCAACGGCCCACCCACTAAGTCTACAATAATATGTTCAAAGAATAGTAAGGAAACCTGGAAAGAACTCTACAGCTACATCTATACTATCGCTAACCAATACAAACTATCTGTAGACAAAAACATGCATCACACAGACCCAATCTTACTAGGGCTTCCAAAACGGGCCCGCCTTGTCTGTAACCAAGCTACACCGTACACCACCCACGGGGATGGCCGGTCCAAGTAAACGGTCCAAACAGGACGGCTGCGACATCAACGCAAGTTAAAGCCTCACTCCGGAGCCGCACTCGTGGGCGCAACCCAACCGAGTATGTAAGCGTGTCTCTGCTGAGCTCAATCAGGCTCTCACAGACTGTAGTCAATGCAAATGGGTCTAACTGGTCTAACAACCAAAACTCACGTGCCATTGGCACAATTTGATGCAAGATATAGAAATCTAGGTCCACCGTCAACCACGACGACACCCGATAATACGGAACAGTCTACACTCTACTGTAAAACAAGTTCGGCCCCTCAGCACGAGTATAAACTCACCCTAGACTAATATATGTATCTAGTACACTAACAACGGGGATACAAAAGAACAAGAGCTCCTAAAGCTAAATCTGATAATTTTTCAAAAAACGACAGTGTAGGATCAACGAGTTTTCTCCTAAGTCAATTCCCAGTTCAACATGTAACAATATTCTAAAATTAAGGCTCCAAATTCAGATTTTATAAAAGCTATGCAAAGCGATGAATTCGAGCTACTAGACATAATGCTACACATAAAATAATACATTCTGACACTCGATTTAGAAAGAAATCTGACGATTTCAGCAAACATCAACCCACCTCGAGCGCTCGTCCAACGTCGGCAAGAAATCGATAGGAGGATCCTCGCGCTAGCTCGACCTTAAGCGGCTCAACCGGAACCGGCCACCGCCCACGAACAATCCTCCAAGACGACGAAAATGAAGCTCAGCTCGTACCTCCAACGGCTCCATCGAGACCACCCGCACACTCGAATGACCCTCCTATGATCAAATCCAACTAGCTAGAGGGAAAGGGAAGAAAAAAAGAAGCTCACAGCCTTCTCCAACCATTCTAAGCATATAAATAGTCTAAAGGTGGTTGGAATGAACGACACATCCAAAGGACCAAACTACCCCTCACCAACTCACTTTTTCACCTTGAGTACCAGTACCCAACTTGAATCCCGGTACTCGGCCCCTCAAACTGCAATCTCGGACGCTGGGTACTGATACCAGCCAATGTAGTACCGGTACCTGAGCTCAATACCGGTACTCAACAATAGATACTGGTACTCAGCATTAAACATGCGCAAACCAGAGAGTATCCCGTTCTACAATCTCACTCGGGTACCGGTACTTCTCCCCAGGTACCGGTACTCAATACTAAAATCCTGCACTTTGCAGATTTCGGTGTCAAAACTCTACTCTAGCGTCGTGCTGAGTCCATTTTGCATCCATTTCGTGCCAAAACGACTCTGACTTGTCTCGACACCCACCAGACGTGTCTACATGCCACCGATGCTGAAGTCTCTCAGACCGCTAAACACCAGAGGTCACTACAATACTAGCAAAAAATAAAAAAAATAATCATTTACTTTCTGCCAAATAATAATAAAATTGAAAAAACTTCAATTCACAGTTATGAAAACAAACAATGAAGGAGAAGTAATTTTTCTATGATTTCTATTTCACATGAATGTCTATTTCAATTTGAAATTCATTTTCAGCTAGTTAAGGGGCCCACGCGATGCGGCGGGAAGATAATATAATAGTAAATTATGATAACTATTAACATCACTTTAAATTAAAATTTTGATTTTGAATGCAAATTCAAATATCAAAATCAAAATTAAAAAAAATTAAAGTTGAAATCAAAATTTACAAAATTTAAATTTGAAATCAAAATTTAAAAAATTTAAGTTTGAAATCAAAATTTAGATTCAATTTAAAATTAAATTTAAAATTTGAATTCAAATTATAATTCAAAATTCTAATTACTAATTAGTTCAAAATTTTAATTTTAAGATTAATTCCAGATTTAAAATTTAAAATTTTGAATTTTTATATTTGGGGACTAAAGTAAAAAATATGCAAATTTTAGAGACCAAAATTGATATGCAAAAGAAAACTAAATAGGCGATGGCATGATAATGATGTTAATTCTAAAACCTCTTTTAATTAATAGTGTCATTTTATTGCGATAAAATCGAGAGATTTGAAAGTTTAATTGCAAAAAAAAAAAAAGAAAAAGATTAGGAACCAAAATAAAAAATAGTGAAATGGTTAGGAACCAATATGCAATTAATCCTTAAAAAATTGTGTGGGCCTTATAACCCTCGAAAATAAAAAAAGGTCTTTTTTAGGGTTGACAATTCATATATATTTTGAAAATTAAAATAAAAAATATGCAAAATTTAGAGATCAAAATTAGCATTCAAAAAAAAGTTAAATAGGCGATTGCATGATAATTTCGTTAATTCTAAAACATTTTTTAACTGGTTGCTATTTTTATCGCGATGAAATTAAGAGATTTGAAAACTTAACTGCAAAAAAAAAAAAGAGAATAGGAAAAAAAATTAAAAAAATTATGGAAAGCTTGGGGAGCACAATGCAATTAATCCTAAAAAAACTGTGGGCCCCACAACTCCCGAAATAAGGGGAGGTCTTCTCTACGCGATACGACCGCAGTATTGAACAATAAAAATGTCACGCCCCGGATTATCACGTTTCTCCGGGCAAGCCAACAGACCCGCCGTATACAAAAAAATTTCTTCTGTNGCCACGTCCCGGATTACCATATTTCTCCGGGCACACAAACAGACCCGCCGTATACAAAAAAATTTTCTCTATATACGAAGCGATAGCTGTATCTATACCTATAATCATACAACACTACAACTAGTAGTATAGAACTGCTAACAGAACTACATATATATATAAATAAAATCAAGTTCACTATACATACATAGTCTCCCAAAGATACAACATCTCTCGCCCCAGCGAGTAACAAGTATAAGTATGTATATGAACCAAAACCCAAAACTACCTGTAGATGATACTTCTCTAGAACTGCAACCAGGGAAGGGATCTAACTCGCGACTCCCTTTCCACGATCAGTATCGGCGACAGCAGCAGCCGCAGAAGAAGGCTCTGCGAAAAAGGGCAACAACTGGGTATGAGAAGTACTACAAAAAAAAATAGTTCTCAGTGGGTACCGCTACCAACCTCAACGGCTTACCCACTAAGTCTACAAAATGATATGCAAGAGATAGTAAGAAAAGCTAGAAACCCTATACTATCACTAACCAACTCTAGCTATTTGTAGATATGCATCCCCTGCAACAATGACTATACTGTCAAGGAACTGCCAACAGGCCCGTCCCACTTGCTCCGAGCTATACCGCACACCACAATTGAGGTGGCCAGTTCTAAAGCACCGTCCAAACAGGACTGTTACGACAACAACGCAAAAGTACAAAGTCCGACTCCGAAGTGGCACTCGTGGGCGCTACCCAACCGAGTATGCAAGCGTGTCTCTGCTTAGCTCAATCAGGCTCTCACAGGCTGTAATCAAAACAAATGGGTCTAACTGGTCTGACAACTAAAACTCACGTGCCCTCGGCACAATCTGATGCAGATACAGAAATCTGGGTCCACCGTTTATCGCAACGGCAACCGACAGTCCAGAACAGTCTACACACTACTGTAAAAATAAACTCGGCATCCCAGCACAAGCGTAAACTCATTCTACACTAATCTGGGTATCCATCGTGTACTAACAGCAACGATACAAACAAACCACAGCTCCTAAAACTAAATCTGGTAATTTTTAGAAAGTGACATTGTAGGGTCTATATGTTTTCTCCTAAGTCAATTCCAAATTCAACATGTAAAATTAAACTACTAGCTTAATTCCAAATTCAGATTTAAACACTAATCCATGAATTTGAGTACTAGCAAAGAAAATACACAAATGATACATGTCGACACTATAAAAACTTGTGAGGTATTCCGACGATTTCGATAAACTTCAACCCATCTCGAAACGCTAATCCAACCACGGCGAGAAGTCGAAAGGAGAGGAAATCACGCTCTCGCCCGGCCTCCAATAGCGCAACCGCGACGTCCATACACTCGAATGGCTCTCCGGCACAACGTCGACGTCAATCCAAGCTCAAGCCGTGGCCACCAGCAAGCACACAATTAACACTTAAGAGAGAGATGAACTTAATTAAGCAAGCTACTCTCCCTCAGGTGGATAAATACGAGGGAGAGTTGGTGGTGTGGACAACCACTAACACAAAAAGACCGTAATACCCCTACCAACTCAACATGACAGCTGGAGTACCGATACCCGATTTGGTTACCGATACTTGGCCTCTCAGACCGCAAGCTCGCACACAGGATACCGGTACTAGTCCGGTATCATACCGATACTAGTCCGGTACCGTACCGGTACTCAACACTGAAATTCTGCACTTTGCGGATTTCAGCATCAGAACTCCACTCTCGCCTTGCGTCGAATCGGTTTTGTGTCCGTTTCGCGCCAAAACGACTCCGACTTGTCCTTACACTTTCCAAATGTGTCGCCAAGCCTCAGATGCTAAGATCCACAAGCAACCTAAAAACCAAGGATGCTACATAAAAAATTATAGAATGAAACTAAAATATTTTTTTTTTTCTGAAAATATCTAAACTAAATAACTATAATAAGTAAACGAGCTTAAAATAAAAAAAAAAAACTCATTGTAATATTAAAAAATGCATAATATTTTTTGAACTAGGTTGGAATACTATCAATAGTACCAAGCTATTGGTGCTATTAGTTTTTTAACTCTTGGATTGAGAAATGTATAGTTAGGATGATATGGACCCCTTAGGATTGAATGAGTGGTTAGTTGAATAGTATAATCCAACGGGTAAAAATAATCCAAGGATTAAATTTAACGGTGGAAAATTTGATAGCACCAAATTCTTGGTGCTATGGATAGTATCTCAGCCGGATTCATATTTTTTTATTATCATCAATGTATAATTTACAAATAAAAAAAATAAAAAATTA